>NC_142009.1:31302822-31602822 GCF_049901735.1 Notechis scutatus
GTACATAAGACAATGGGAGAAATTTCACCTGTGCACTCTCTGCTCCATCCTCTGCATTCATTGGCAAAACCATGTCTCCAACCTGGAGGTCTTAAATCATGCAGAGTCCACCACTAGTGAGTCCCTGATTATCTGTGCCCAAATAAGATAGGTGGAACATGGCGCCAGAATGGTTGACTGCCATATGCCTCATCAGTTGCTCTATTGTGCACTAGAATCTGGAAAGAGACCTTGAGGTCAACCACACAAGTGCTACACAGACACAGTATGAAACAACCCCTACTCTACTGTGACATTCAGCCAAGGGAACTACAAGCTGCAGCTTCTCACCAGAACCTACTGGTGAGCCCTCTGCTATGATGCTTCCTCCTTCTTCAAAGAAAAGTTCTGGGGGGAAAAACGGATAGAAAACTATGAGTAGCAATACAGAATAATACCCTGCAACAATGGACTGCCAATGGCGCAATTGTGTTAAACTCTGTGCTTCAAGACTTGGACTGCAGAGCCAACTCCTTGTCCTCAGAAGAACTGCACAATAGCACGTCATCTTCAAGCTGGAAGGACTAATTTATGTATATGTACTAATAAGGATCTTTATTTGAGACAAGATGTTAAGTCCCAGAAATCCTGATGAAAGCTCTTGAAAAGTAACCACATGGTCATAGAACATTAAATTTAGGGAAGGGGCTTGGAGATAACTGAGTCCAGATCTCTACTCAGTTCAAGAACTGCAGTGCAAGATTCTACCACAATACCTTTTGCAACCCAATGCCTGTACAGGTACTCCTCGACTTACAACTGCAATTGAGCCCAGAATTTATATTGCTAAGTAAGAAATTTGTTAAGTGACTTTTGCCCTTTTTTATGACTTTTCTTGCCACATTTATTAAATGAACCACCACAGTTGCTAAATTAGCAATACTATAGTTAAGTGAATCTGGTTTTCCCATTGATTTTGCTTTTCAGAAGGTCACGAAAGGTAATCACAAGACCCCAGGACACTGTAAGCATCATAAATATGAATCAGATGTCAAGAATCTGAATGTAAATCACATGACCATGGGGATGCTGCAATGGCCATAAGTGTGAAGAATGGTCATAAGTCACTTTTTTTAGTCCCGTTGTAAACTTGAAACAAACTGTTGTAAGTTGAGGATTACCTGTATATATGTATTAAATTGCTGTCATCTTCAACCAACCTGGACAATGTTTATGGTAACTGGAAGCAGTTGGAATTTGTATTATTGTAATCCAATATATCAGACAATACCAACTTTGAACAAGCTGAACTATAGTATCTACAGCCAATGAACATTCAGCTTCTGTTTAGAAGGGAAATCCCAGAGCCTCCAAAGACAGCCTATTTCACTGTCAAAATTTGAAGCTTTTCCTCATTGTTTAACAGAAATCTACTTCCTTGAGATTTTTATTTCTTAGTCTTCTTTCTAGAACAATATAGAACAAGTTCCTTGCATGGTAGTGCGTTTGTAATGTTCTTGTTAATCTTCTTGTGTCTGGGATGAAACCTAGTAATGTAACACAAAAGATACTAATAAAGCAATGCTTTATCAAAAAGACAAAATGGGGGAAATTAGAGAGAGTAATTTACCAAGACAGGGTTAGGGTTAGGGTTAGGAGGGGGGTAATTATTTTTCCTGGAATGTATAATGTCTATAAACTGAACATTTAAAAGTAATTCTCATAACTACTGGCACTATCAGTTCCTACAACCATTAAACCACATGGACTATGTCAACAGAACTCATATGTCTATCCCTTAGCATCTCCAGGTAGCAGATACTGACAAAAACCTGAAACCTCCAAGAGCTGCCTATTTTTTTTTTTATAGAGTTACCTCGTAACTCTATAAAAACCAAGGATGTCTGGATGAACCTATTTTTGAATCAAGCTGAGCTATGACAAACTGACTAGTTTTGTAAATCTGCATTAGGAGTCAGTTCATGGTCTTTTGGCCATGTTGACAATAAATCTTTTGCATGTCAAATAGTCTAAACAAATCGCAGGAAATAAGCTGGGTCTATTTAATTTGCATACTTCGCTGATATATGGGAGGGTTTTCTTCTATTTTGATGCTATATTTATGTGAGAGCATAACATTCATGAAACATAAAAGATGCTCTTCAGCACTTTATTTAAGAGTGGCTTGACATGATTGGATGTCATTTAACATGGGAATGTAATGAGTAAAAAGCATTTCAATCTGTTGGGATGTTCCATTTCTGACCTTTAGGTTGCTGTGGTTAGACAAATTTGAAAAGACAAGTAAAGTAGGAGGTTGAAGGATTGGAATTTAAGAACGCCAACTGAGTTTCTCACGCTCCTTGAAAAGGGGGCGGGCAAGCATGTTCTCTATTGGAGAGCATGACTGCCTTCCACTGGAGAAGTGTAGATGTTTTATTTCTTCATCTGTGGCTTTGGGACATGGAGGACAATATCAGGAGCAGAGGTGGTATTCAGCAGGTTCTGACCAGTTCTGGAGAACCGGCAGCAGAAATTTTGAGTAGTTCGGAGAACCGGTAGCAGAAATTTTGAGTAGTTCAGAATACCACCTCTGATGGCCTTGCTCCCATCTTTTTTTTTTAAACAAATTTTATTAATTTTCAAAGACAATACACAAACAAACAAAACATAAAACATAAAACATCTTTTCTGAAAGCTGCTTGATCCCGGGTTACATCTCTTCGTACAGACACAAATTCAAATACATGTTCATTTTACATACCATTCCATATCTTATTACCATTTTCCATTTTCTATATAGCTTCTCGCCTCTTTTAACTTTCTTAAGTTTATTTTATTTATCACATCTCAGTTCAAATCATAATGCTTATTATTCTTTGTCTGTTTTTCCAGCTATCTATTTCTCTTTCCTCTTTAAACAAAACTTCTCCTGTACACTGATTGGAGTGTGACACCTTTAACTCTTTCCCCTAAATTTATAATACTTAATATAATACATGACTTCCATTGGGATTCTGTTTAGTACATTCTAAAATTACACTTTATATTTTATAAAAAGAAAAAAAATTATAAGTATATAATATAATTAAAACAACTATCAATGCTAATACAAATCTAATCATTAATATTAATATTCATTTATATCTTAAACATTTTACACGTTACTTTTCAGTTGAATATCATACTTTTATGGGAACACATATACTTTCCATAGTTATTTCCCCCCCACATCACATATTTTAAATCATTGTATCATTAAAATGTTCCCATGTCCTCCTACTTCAATTCTCTCATTTATTTCATTGCCTTCTTTTTATTCACGAAAATATCACTAAGTTACACTAAATATTTTATCCTATTTTTTGATCACATGTTGTTTCCAGTTTTCTAACAAGTACAAATATAAGAATACAATCTTATGTACCTTTGCAGAATCCCTTTTTCAATTAAATTTACCCATTATCTCTAAATGAATCTTGTTTCTTTACATCTTGCTCCCCACCATTAAGGCTTCTCATCCCTTCCTTCCTCGTTCCTTGCTTGTTCTTCTCCCTGCCCTTTTTACCCCCTTGTCTCTCCACCTCCCTTTTCTTCTTCTGCTTTCCCCCTTTCTGTTGTTTTCTAACATTATATCCACTTTTCACCTTATTTTTCTCTTTTTTGGTTGTTTTTTCAAGTCTTAAAGTCCCCTTTTTCTTTTCCTCTTTCTCCCTTTCTTCCCCAAATAAAGTTACTTGTTCATCAAAGATGGCTTCTTCTTTATCCCAATCATCTTGTTGCGCAGTCAGTTTCTCATAGGTGCTAATCGCCATTTCTAAAAATTGAAAGAGAGTGCCAAGAGTCTTTCCCTTCTTGTTCTTCTTCTTTGTATTTTTTATATTTAATTTTCAATTCATCCACAAGTGATGCCATTGTAGAAAGAAAAAGTTTTTCCAAAACAACCACCCAAGTGTTTTTAGTCAAAGATAATTCCCAAAAGTCCCAAAGTCACCAAACAATCCAAATAAGCTGTTTCTTTTAGCACTTTCTTCTTTCTTCACTTTCTCTTTCTGGGGTTACTGTTTAGTTAGAAGCCTTGCTCCCATCTTTTTTCTGCCTCATCAGTCCCAGCTGATTGGTTGGGTCTTCTTTTGTTGCCCTGCACAGGGGAACAGAGCTGGAAACCAGATTAGTGGGGTGGGGAGAGAATGGGGATTTTGCATCCTTCCCCTGGAGTGGGATGGGAATAGAGATTTTACAGTATCCTCCCTCTGCCATGCCCACTAAGCCATGACCACCATGCTAAGCCATGCCTACCAAGCCACGCCCACAGAACCAGTAGTAAAAATATTTTGAATCCCACCACTGATCAGGAGCTGCCTGTTCTTCTACTGATACAATATACATTCACAATATATGAAACTCTCAAAATAACCTTTTTTATGTTCCACAAAGTACAGTAGCCTCCTGGCAGACTCAGTTGGCACCATCTTAAAGTTGTTGAGATTGAAAATTATAGTTTAGGAATTACACTGATTTCTGATTTCATTTTTATCATTCATTGTTGTTCTTGTTGATGACTTTTGTGGGCTTTTTATTTGCTTGCTCGGTTTGTGTTATGATTGAGACTTTTCAACTGAAAAAGAAAAGCAGGATATAGCCCAAAGAAATAAACACCCACTAAACACATAGGGTGCTATGCCCTGGAAAAGAAATGAGTGGTACACATAAGAAAAATTGATCTGAGTTGGGAAGTTTGAGTTACACTTCAATCTGTATTGATTTCATTAAGAAGATACAAACCCACATTCCAGATAAATCTTTCATGGAGTACTAAACTCTTCCTTTCTTTATTGGTTAGCTAAGAAAGTATGGCTTTAAGTCGAAGGCTTCTCACTATGTGGATCCCATCATACTGGTTAAAAAAAATTCTGGGATTTGAAGTTCACATATCTTGGAGAATTCTGAGAACTAAAGTACACATATTTCACGCTGCCAAGATTGAGAAACATTGCTGTAGTGATCTACTGTTTTTACTACACTGAAATGTTGCTTATGTTTTTATGCCTTGCACTTGTAACATTCCTTACGATGCCATCCTGTTTTCTGTTAACAGTGGTTTAAAAAATACTTGAATGGGTAATTAATTTAACTCTTGGATCTTAGATGAGGAAGGGGAAGAAAAGAACAAAGATCAGCATTTCATTCTTCTGACCAATGGCAGCCAACCTGACCAGGGACAGCCTGATAGACCCAACAGAAAAAAGGATAGAACTAGTTCAGCAGTGCCAATCCCCACCCACCCAACCTGCCCACCCAACCCCAACCTGGCCAAAGAGACCAGAGCAGTACAATAATCTCAACTCAGCAGCAGCCAACTGTACCAACCAAGGCTTACAGTTTCTGCAGCATCATTATCAAGCAAGCAGTCACAGTAACAGAAAAGGAGCTCTGTAGAAACAGAAACATTCAGAACAGCCCAGCAGGAAAAAGAAAAAAAGAAAGGTTGGTTTGGAAGCAGCTGGGATTAGGGCAGAGAAGGAAAGAATTACTTTCCTCCCTACTTCCAAAGTGTGCAAGTAAGGGATTGATGGTGGGAACAGGGAAAGGGGAAGGGATACAATTGGGATGGTGACTGGTTGGCCTCTCTTCTCTGCTGGTGTTGCTGGACTTTTCTGACTTCTGACATTGCTGTATTTCCACAGCTGGGAATCATGGGTTGTTGGGCTGTTGCAGTTACCCCTTTTACCTTTTTCCATCTTCAAGTCTTTTCTGGGCATCCCTACTTTCATCCATGCTGCTTGCGGGCAGCCTCTCCTTGCAGTCCTTCCTGTGGGCTCCTTTTTCTTACACAACATCCCTCTCTCAGTGGTGGGAGTCAAAATTTTTTACTTCTGGTTCAGTGGGCATGGCTTGATGGGCGTGGCTTGGTGGGCATGGTAGGAGAAGGATACTGCAAAATCCCCATTCCCTCCCCATCCCACTAACCTGATTTCCAGCTCTGTTTTCCTGTGCAGGGCAACAAAAGAAGACCCAGCCAATCAACTGGGACTCTGGAGGCAGAAAATAGATGGAGGCAGGGCCAGTCACAGATGGTATTTGTCGGTTCTCTGAACTATTCAAAATTTCTGCTATTGGTTCTCCAGAACCTGCTGAATATCACCTCTGCCCTCTCTCCAGCACTTTCTCGGGTTACCTGGACTCTCCTCCATTGATGTTCCATGTCATCATCAGTCCTCTGGGGATACATGGATAGGGCACAGCATAACCAAGAATGAGGACAAAAAGAAGTGGTGCTCTAGAAGATAACAAAATATTTTTTTTTGAAATGGAGAAATAGTATGGGCATTTTTCCAAATTGTATTCCCTTTCTTCTGCAGGCACACCTAGTCTGACTCCTTTTATATGGAGCTGCTTCTGAAAACTATTTGAAAATAACAGCTGCTGCTTCAAACAGTTATTGTCATGCTGTTGATAGATGGATTTATTTAGAATGCATGACTCCCTTCTTATTCAGTCGGTAGCCATTCCCATTCTATAAATCTCTCCTACTTCCCTAATTGTGTAATCTTCAAGTGACTTTGACTACATCCCCTAACATTTCCTGGGAGTGTCCAAAAAAAAAGAAGAGTTGTAACCTAGCATATCAAGATGAGACCAATGGGGCAAGGTTCACATTAAAAGATTGGGGCTTGATACTTCAGTTGGAATATCCAACCATTAAGACTTTGTTAGACATTTTATTACAAAATGGAATTTGCTTCTCTCAATTTTTGAGGGCAAAGTATACATTCCTTATGTGTGAGGACTTCTTTTGTTTGTCTATTTATTATATTTTACCATAATATAATTTCTTTCATAAAGACAGGAACTCAGATAAAAATGATTTCTTGGATGGTATCTGTGAAGAAAAAAATTAATTGCTATTTGGGGAACTGAAGAAAAAGGTAAATAAATAGAAATTTTTAAACATAAATTTAATTTAAACATAAATTTAAACATAAAAACAGCTCTTTCTAGCCCTCTCGGGTTTCTTCCTGAGGACATTTTATTTTCCATTGAAGTAGCCACAAGTCTAAGATTAGCTCAAAATATGCTATTTAGTTGATTTGCTGGTCTTAAGGCTTTAGACAGCAGCAACCTTGTCCCACTTTGTTATTCTGATGGTGTTGGCAGGAAACCACTAACAGAAGTCAACTGACAAAGCAGAGTTACTTTATTAGAGCATTTCTGTAGTTGCATGCATTCTTATCAAGCAGACCATTAAAAAAAGACCTGGTTTGTTTGTGCTTTTAGCAATTCTGGAGGATTTTTGGAATTTCATGAAATATGTTTTGAGCCACACACAAGGAACTCTAAGGTGAGAAACTGAATTAAATATTAACCAATTGGGACTGTATTTGAAGGCATTGAATGTGATCCACAGAACTGAACATTGGACAGAAGAATCATTTCAGCTCTTGATATAGCGTTCAGAGACCTGCCCAGGGGCTAAGCATGAGCCATTCGCTTACATTTAATTTCCCATCTGTAAAGTGGGAATAGCAGATGTTAACCATAATGAGGAGAAAATATAATTTTGACATGTATCCACTGCTCCTCTTGTTCAATATGATTCAGCATTCTCAATTTTCATCCATTTTCTCTTTCTTTTGGTATTTTGTAAGTATACAAGTCATGTGAAAGATTGTATTAAGAGTATATTAGAGACTGCTAATTTTATGAAAATATTCAGGATAAATGTGTATATAAATGTTGACTAAAATTCAGTCTCCATGTAATAACGGATGATCATTCCTCAAAATTATTGGCAGTCACAGGCAGATTTGGCTATTATCACGAACCCCAGCCACTTCTTTTCAATTTGCTGCTTTGCAGAGTGAGAAAGGTGACATATAAATTTAATTAATAAGTAAATAAATAAATTTAAAATGGTCACACAAATATGATTTCCAGCAATTGCTTATATGCATTTTATATACAAAGAGAGAAATGCAGGGTCACCCTCACAAGTTTTTCTTTAAATGTAAAATTTCTCTGGCATTTTGGTCTTAATCCAAAAATTCATCAAATTTTGGATATCATGCTTAATCTTTATTAAATGCAATATTGCATCATTTACAGCAGAACAAAATGAAAAGAAAAGGCTACATATGGTGGTTGGTTCTGAAGAACTTAAAATTGCCTAACAAAAATGAAGTTACTGGTATATTTAAATTTTCATAATATATTTAAACATTTAAATTTAAAATATATTTATTTGAATTTGATTTGTGGGTGATTTATGATATTTTAAAGTCCTGGGATTAAATTTGTGAATATTAAACTTTATGGGATGCTTGCTATGATGATATGATATGACAGACAATATCCTGAGTAACATTTACCATTTTTATTGTTCTTATATTGAGAACTCCATAAATTTGCTTAACTTTTTTTTACTGATGTTGCAGAAGTTTTGTACTGAATGCTGAAGAAGTGGTACTCTTTTGTTCATTGAATATCTTAAAAATATAGGGAGAGAAGGGCTCCAGAATTAAGAGCAGAATTTAGTCCATTTTTAGGAGTAGCTGTGGCTGGTTAGGGCAGTGGTATATTAACCATTAAGCAGACTAAGCACGTGCTTAGGGCACCAGGCTCAAAGTTGAGAATATGGCTTCATTTGTACAGTATGTACAAAGGAAGGGGACACCAAGATTTGTCAGTGCTTAGGGCACCAGTGAGCCTTAATCTGGGTTAGGGTTAGACTAGAGAAATGTTCTGACATTCATCCTTCTCAATTCACCTGAGTGTTAGACCACATCATTCCCTTTTTTCCAGAACTTTGAAAATTGCTAATATAGAGATTTCCACCAAAGTGGCGATCCTATCTAAGTATTTATCCATAATTAAGTATCTATGAATTGATTGGGCTTGATTACATTTGTGAGGCACATTGTTGATCTTTTGGCCCTGTCGAGTTTGCACAAGATGTTTTTTCTCTTTTTGCTTGAAGGAGAAATAATAAATGCATCCATTTTCCTTTATAAATTATCTGAACAGTGATGGATTTATCCGAAGTGGAGATAACAATTGAATCGAATATCAACAGCCATTGATAGCCAGCAATGGCTGTGATGAGGTAGTGCTAGACCAGATAAGGGGAGGAATTATACTAAATGCTGTTGGACTCAGTCCTGAGATAATGCTGCTTGTTAGGAAAAGAAAATGAACTTGCTATATTCCAATTTCCACAAAAATTACTTTCCCACTCTCAAATCAGTTCGTGAATCAAATCTCGGCAACTTTTTTTTAAATTGGACTTCAGCTCTGAGAGGGTTCCAAATAATAGTTCTTAGACAAAATCTATACACAGTATTATGGATTACTAGGAAAGAAGCACAA
Source organism: Notechis scutatus (assembly GCF_049901735.1). Classification (NCBI taxonomy): domain Eukaryota; kingdom Metazoa; phylum Chordata; class Lepidosauria; order Squamata; family Elapidae; genus Notechis; species Notechis scutatus. The sequence continues at coordinate 31,312,168 of NC_142009.1, forward strand.
AACAGTGCATTTATCTGAGAAGAAATTATGGCAGAAATGTGCATGCTGTTCAAAACTGCATATCCAATTTAGTGGACTAGGAGAAATATACATAAAATAATATAAACTCCCCACTGATTTTTGTTTGAGCTTGTAAGCAGTAGGAGGACTCTGTTGATCAATAATACCCAATAATTTATGGTGGTTAAAATGAGACCATAGAGATATAATAAAGAATATAGTTTTGCAGGCCCAGAAAGTAATAAAATAATGTGGAAAAAATATTGATCTTTTTTGGTCATTTCTTGTTTTGCTTTATCAAAACATTAAAAGATTATAAAGCGCTCATAATATGTTCATTTTCAATTATTCATAAAATGATAAAGATGTGAAAGAAATGGAAGTTTGTAACTATTACCATATAAACTAGCATGAAATATAAAGCCATTTATCTCAATGTAACTATTACCATATAAACTAGCAAAAAACATAAAGCCATTTATCTCAAAATAGGAAAAATTCACGATAAAGATCAATAATGAAAATAAAAAATAATAATTTTAAGATCTGTTAATATTTCAAATATAAGAAATGAATCTCATGAGAGAACATTTCCTGGGGCAAAAGATATAATGTAAATTGTCCCCTATGTCAATTTTGCCCTTTTGTTAGCTTTTTTTCCCCTTAAAATTATTTCTTTTTGTATCTGTCTGGTACAGCCAAGCTCAAAATCCCGAATCTCTAACTTTCTTTACCTTAAGAGAATGTTACTGGTTTTGTCTGGTGTTTTTTTTTTTTTTGGTCTGTGCATGTTTGTGTGTGTGTGTGTATTGTGTGTGTGTGTGTGTGTGTATCTGTGTGTGTTATCTTTTTGCCTGCAAGCTTTTCTTAAAGTTTTACTTTACATCCCCTAACAATGATGTGAACATGCCTTAGTAACCATTCTGATATGACTGGGTTTTGCCTTCAGACCATTCTCAGCCATCACAGAGAAAACCCTGTTCTTAGACAATTATAACATAAAGTAGTATTTTTCTTTTTATCTCAACAATTATTTTTATTGTGGATAAAATTTACATGAAATTATGTTCCTCTGTTTTAAAAGGATATGGCCGATAACAAACTTACCTGAACAGGAGTCAGCAATAAATCACAGATCTTCAGAGTTCACAGCCTCTATTGATTTCACAATAATTTTCCATTAAGCAAATGAATATTGACTACTCTCAGTTGGATAATATTGGGTCTCAATAATATTGGCTTTTTATTCTTAATACTTGACTTGAACATCTAATTGCAGTATAGATCAATTGATGCTTCACAATATTTGAATGGCACATAATGGAATTTTCAATATTTGAACTTGCTGTCAACATGTCATAAAAAGCACAGAACGGAAGTAGAGCTATAGTCTAAATTAATTGGTATTTATTTATTTATTTCTAATCCATGCTTAGCTATTAAACACAATATAAATGTAGTAAATTGTTTTAATTAGTTTTATTCATATAAATCATTAAATTAATATTTTCTGTTATTACATTGAATTAATCATTTAAAATGTATATAATGAACATGAACAGTATCTGGATGTTAGTAGGCAATATGTAATGAGCTCAGTCCCATTTCTCTACATTTGATAATTAGCAGCATAAGAAAAGGGGAGGAAAGAGCAAGATCAGAACATTCACTGTGTTTAAATCACAGTGAATGTTCTGATGTTCAACTCTGTCAAACTCTGACATTTTAGAATCTTTTCTAAAAAGAACATATTTGAACACAAACAAATGAGCATGTGTTCAGTAACTAAAACAAGTTTTTAAAAAAGGTAAAGATTTCCCTGTCAGTTTTGTCCAGCTCTAGGGCACATTGCTCATCTCCGTTTCTTGACTGAAGAAGCCAGCATTGTCTGAAGACAATTTCCATGTCATGTGGCCAACATGGCCATATGCCAAAGATGCACAGAACACTATTGCCTTTCCACCGAAGTGGTACCTATTCATCTACTTGCATTTTCATGTTTTCGAACTGCCAGGTGGGCAGGAGCTGGGGCAAGTAATGGGAGCTCAACCCTTTGCATCGAGCTCTGGGTCTCCAATCTGGGCTGCTAGCTCTCCAGCTGACAAACTGAACACCTTTAAAACAAGTGGTATTCATTATCCTTTTTATTTGACCAGATTTGTGATATGAATTAGTCTGACAATATTTATATTAAAAAGCAGGTTATGAATGGCTGTTGTCATATTGTTGCTGTCTTTATACCACAGCTCATCTAGGTTCATAACTTTTAACTAGACTGTTGAAAGAAAACTGATACATGAACATCTTCCAGTCATTCCTCAAACTTAGCTAAAGAGCTGCAAACTCAACAGGGTTATTTCAAAACTTTGGGGCCACTTTTATGTAGGACTAAAATAGTATTACTAAATTAATGGCATCTTGACATCTAACCCATGTTTAAAATATTGGGGGACATTCCCGTCCTGAAGATTACTCTCACCATAAGCATAACCAAAGACATTCTTGAAATGATCCCATTTAAGTCGACATGAAATCACATGTTTAAATGTTTAAAGCCAGCCTTGCTTGTATTTATTTCAGAGACAGGATGGGACTATGTGAAAGCAGAAACCTGAGAAGCAGGAAAGAAAGGAAGAATTCTCTATATAGACAGAAACCTCAGACAGCCATGAAAAGGAAAGTTCCACCACCTCTACCACCGGTAAGTTTTAATCTTCAAGAAAGAGTAATTTAAGAACTAAAATTCTGTACCCAGGCAAGGTTCAGAATCAGATGCCTATGTTTTAGAGGCTGAGTCCAGTTTCCAAAAAGAAAAGAATTCTCCATCTGGCTATCAATCTTAATCTCCATCTATCAGCTATGAATTTCACCTTGTTTCCTCTAGAACAGGGGTGTCAAACTCAAGGCCCAGGGGCCAAATCCGGCCTGTGGGGTACTTAGATCTGGCCTGTGGAGCTGTCCTGAAAACAGTGAAGGACCGGCCTGTGGCACTTCTCTGCCAGCAAAAATGGAGCTTGCAAGGGCCATGCTCCATTTTCACTGGCAGAGGGTTGCAGGAGGCTGTCGCAGCCAGAGGTGGGACTCAATTTATTTTACTACCGGTTCTGTGGGCGTGGCTTGGTGGGCATGGCAGGGAAGGATATTGTAAAATCTCCAGTCAGAGGTGGTATTTGCTGGTTCTCCGAACTACTCAAAATGTCTGCTACCAGTTCTCCAGAACTGGTCAGAACCTGCTGAATACCACCTCTGGTTGCAGCCAAACACGGAGTTTAAAAGCCCATTTTTGCTGGCAGACTGCTCAGGCCACTGCAGGCACACACACACACCCCAACATGAATGAAGTCATGCTGGCCATGCCCACCCTGGCCATGCCCACCCCGGCCCCCTGAGATCAAACACAACCCTGATGCGTCCCTCAATAAAATTGAGTTTGACCCCCTTACTCTAGAAAGATTTCTCATTACAATTCTCAATCATTCAGCTAACATTTAGCATTCATTTCAGGCATAGTCCCTGCTGGGCTTGATCAAAGTTCCATCTAATCCAGCAGCTTGATCATAATAATCAAACAGGTGCCTCCAGGATGCCTTAGAGGCAGGAAAGAAATTAGCCTCTGTCAAATGGTAATCAACAGCAGCCAAATTTTCAATCAGATCAAATTTTTTATTACTCTTTCTTCAGCTTTAGTTGGTATCCAAAATACAGGACCGGACTCACAGTTTCAACACAGTATGCAAAAATCAGGATATCAGTGTCACATAATGATGGTAAAAATATGAGTCCAGAAAATGATTAAAATGTCTGTTATTTCTGAACAACCCTGGAATTAAAGGAAATTGTATCCAAGAAGATCTGAAATGCAGAGAGAATATGTCCAGATGTGCAGGCATACCTATCTTTCCTCACCACTGGCTGGACAGCTAAGGCTAATGAATTAATTTTAATAATACTGATAGTTCTCAACTTACAACCATTTATTTAGTGGACATTCTAAGTTACAATGGCACTGAGTCACAACCATTTTTCACATTTATGACTGTTGCAACATCTCCATGATTACTGCGCCCGCCCTGCTTTATGACGTTACCATCTGAAAATGATCACCTTTTTACAAGAAGTCAAGATTTACTTTAAGAATTTTTTTAGGCAGAAAGGTCATAAAATGGGGCAAAATTCACTTAACGAATATCTTGTTTAGAAATTTGGGCCCCAAGTTTGGTTGTAAGTTGAGATCTACTTGTATCTCCCCATCCTCGATTACGTAATCCCATCCTCGAGTAAGTAATGTAAAAGTTTCTGTTCAATATGGTTGTTTGCTGATCATGGCTAAATTTCAGCATACATCTAATATTTCAAGAGGGAAGTAATAGTAGTCTCCCAGTTGTTATTAGACATCAACTTCCATCAGCATCTCCTAACCTGGTCAGAAGTGAGGGATGCTGGAAACTGTAATTCAGTCAACTCCAAAGAGGCCCAATTTGCTCTCTTCAGATAAACAGATGGCTTCTGCTATTAACTGGAATGAGCAAATTCTCAGCAGGCTGAATTTTGCTCCCAGGACAACATTTGGTAATAGAATTATATACAAATGTATCCTTGACATCCAATTTCAATGCAATTAAGTAATGCTTGGCTTCTCCTTTTAATTTCTTCCAAAGGGCAAGAATTTATCCATCACTTCTGCTGACCAACTTGGAAAAGGTAAAAAGGATTTATGTCTTTCTTTCTGGATATTTATTGTGGATTCTTACCGGATGATACTTAATGATGTCAATTGCACGAATAAAATAACATGTAATGACATTTAAATAAAAGAGGGCAATAAGAACAACTTTACTTATTAATATATCTATACTCTTCTACATTACCCATCTCACTTAAATAAAAAAGAGAAATCAGAGTTAGGAACAAAGTTAAGAACAATGCATTTGAGTAATGGCTATTTCCTGCAATATGAAAATAATTCCTGAATTTGGCTTCTTATGAAATATGCTTTTGAAAGATGGAAAAGTTTAATAAATGGTTTTCTAGAGAAACTGAACATACAACTGACAAGTGAAAAACATCATTAGCAACATGTACTATGGATTAAGGGGAGAAAGGGTGTAGACATTAGCTTCTCACAGGGAACTAGGTAAATACTACTTTTGTTTGCAAAATGCTGGTGAGCATGTTTCCTCCTTCCCCTATTCAATATTTTAGCTTGCAAAATGACCTGCTTCTGTCCCTAAATCCAAAACAAGAAATACACAGCTCTGTTCTCACAGAGCTATATATTGTTCCAGAGACGTGTGACCTTACATTGAAAAGGAGAAGTTTGCAAGTGTTTTTAATTGAAAAGGTCAGACAAAGTGAGGTTTAGAAGTATCTGTCTCATGAGTGCCTATATTTAGAAAAATACCCTGTTCACCATCCATTAAATAACCAGTAAGTGCTTAAATGATAAAACATTTTTTCTCTTTTATTGCAGAGCAGGGATGGGAGGGAAATTAAGCTTAATGAGATCAAGTCTGTATTGAACAATTACAACTAAAAAGCAGAGGTTATGCTTATGAGGATGTGGCTGTCACTGTCTCATCTCATGTCAGGTCACACTCAAGAATATAACTCACTCATTCAAGAGGTGGAGGGATTAGAAGACTGCAATTATATGTTGAAGAGAAGATCAAAAGTCATTATATTTCATAACTGTAGTGTTTCTTCTTTCTTTCTACTTTCTTTATGTAAAATTCTTAATAAATATAAGGACAAAGTACATAAATAGAAAGCAGAACATAAATGAGATGATCTTAATCAGGAGTGGGATTCTACCAGTTTGCACCTATTCTCTAGAACAGGTTGTGTTAATTCTAAGCAGTTTGGAGAACCAGTTGTTAGGCGAAATTACTGGCCTAATCCTGTAAGGAAGGCAGGAAGGAAACATTCTGGTGTTGCTTACAGAAACTGCCTCTCCGTTAACCCTTATTACATTCTTGGCAGGACTAGACTTCCTGTCTCAGGAACTTCTCTGGAGTATTTTTCCTCTCCTTTGCTGGTACTTTGCTTGTGTGAAGTGACCATTCAAAGTTACAATGGCACTGAAAAAAGTGACTTATGACCATTTTTCACACGTACGACTGTTGCAGCATCCCCACAGTCATGAGAGGCCAGGCGAGGAGATGCGTGCCTCGATGTGAGTGATATTGAGTTGGCCATGCCCAGCCAATAACATGATCCCCAAACCATGCCCACCAACTTAGCCACACCCACAGAACCTGTTGTTAAAAAATTTGAATCCCACCCCTGATCTTAATAATCCCCAACACAGAGAACATTTTGTTGAAGAAAGCAAAAGCATGGGGAGAAACCATTTTAGCAAGCATTAGACTGATTCCATTGTATTTTTTATAACTTGATATACTGTATCTCAGTTTATGATAATTTCCCCAGAATCCTTCAGTCCTTTCTTAATAGCTGCCCCATATGACTGGAATCTTTCTTATATCTTAATTGTTTCTCAGTGTTTTTTTTTTTTATTTTACTACAGAGATTGGTAGCCTGTAGGCCTCCAACATCCATCAGCCCCAGCAAGCACTCTGCTGGCTGAAAATGGGCCGTGCGGCTCATTTCCAGCCTGTTTTCCAAGCTGTTTTGGGGCCATTTTCCGGGCCATTTTTCAGGCTGTTTTTGGGCCATTTGGGGGGCATTTTTGGGCTGTTTTTTGGGCTGTTTTGGGGTGATTTTCAGGCCATTATTGGGGGCTTTGGGAGACCACTTTTGGGGCATTTGAGGGGCCATTTTCACACCATTTGGGGCTGGTTTTGGGCCATTTTTCAGGCCTTTGGGGGCCATTATCTGGCTATTTGGGGGCATTTTCCAGGCCATTTTTGGGCCCATTTTTGGGCTGTTTGGGGGCCCATTTTCAGGCCATTTTTTGCTGGTAAAGTGCTACAGGAGGCCATGGAGGATCAATAAGGGGATGTGCATAAGTCATCCCTGTCATTGTATTTTCTTTTTTTAATTCTTGTTCTTGTTTTTTGTTTGACAAATTCTAATAAATAAATAAATAAATAAATAAATAAATACGAGGTGCGTGGGGCTTGTTTTAGCCATCAGAGGTACTGCAGGCCAGTCCTTTGATGTTTCAAGGCCAGCCCACGGACCTTGAGTTTGACACCCATGTACTAAAACCTCCTCCCCTTGCCTCTATTTTCTCCCCTTTCTCTGTGCTCTTCTAATTCCTAGATTTAGGTAATATCCTTAAATATCCATTCTGTCTTTGAAAGTCTTTTGTACAATGATGTTATGATAGTGGTTATGATTACTACCATTCAACATCTCATCATAATTATTGAAAAAAATGCACAATTTCAACATACAATATTTTCAGAAATAATGGAAGGAAGGAAGGAAGGAAGGAAGGAAGGATAATCATAGAGAAGGAGGAACTGGACTGAACACATCAAATTGTTCTTTTCAGACTATAGTCTGGGGCCAGTAGACATATAAATAATCCCCTTTCCTCTGTTAGTTTGCAGTGTGATGCAAAATCTACAGAGAAGATACATACATGTACCAAAGGTGATTTTTTTCCTCAAAAGGTAACTGGACTTTCTTGGTTTATTTTTTCCTATGAAAACATTTCACTTCTTATCCAAGAAGCTTCTTCAGATTTGATGCTCTTGGATGAGAAGTGAAACATTTTCATAAGGAAATAACCAATAAAGTCCAGGTGTGTTTTGAGAAAAAAAGAACTTTTGAGACAACTATGTCCTGGATGATTGAGAATCTCCATAGACATACATACATATAGGCTCTGTGCTTTCTAGGGTCACATTGGAATAGACAAAAAAAAGGGGGGGGGGGAGAATTGGAGAAAATGCAGATAATTCTGCAGTCCAAGAGTATGTGTTTATTCAATGCTCTTTTTTACAGTTTTCTTCTTTACTTAGAACTTAGAATAACTTTATTGTCATGTTGAATGTACACTAATCGGCATACATTAAAATGAAATTTCATTGCATACAGCTCTCAAAGGGTCTCCACCTCCAGTATACACTACATAAACATGACTAAATAAATAAATACATACATACATACATACATACATACATACATAATTATGCAGATACCCACATATATTATATGACATGGAGAAGCAACAGTCTAGTTTGGATGTATACATGTACGTGGCAAGAAAAACAAATCTTTCAAGTTTACCAGGCGGATGGCATACGGAACAAAGGTGTTACATAATCTGGTAGTCCTGCTAGAAATACTTTGAAACCACTTCCCAGAGGGGAGCATCAGAAACAAACCGTAAAGTAGGTGTGTGGGGTCTCTAACAATGCTTTGAGCTCTAAGCACATAGTGCTTATAAGCAATATCCTGAATGACAGGAAGTGAGTTTCCTATAATCTTCTTGGCTGTCCTTACCACTCTAAATAGACTTTCTCTGTGAGGTACTGCAGCCACCAAACCAAACAGTGATGCAGTTTGTTAAAATGCTTTCAATTTTGTCTCTTTATGAGACTGCTGACTGGTAATATCTTATTAGCTTGTCCAGAGTTAATATTTCTTAGCTGTTGCTGGTCCCAGTAAAGAAACACTGTAGGGTAATTACTCCTTTTATTATTATATTTCTTATAAATATTTTTATTGCTTTTTAAAAATATGACAGTAAATTGCTCTGTAAGCAAACAGGAATTAAACCATTACTGGATTTCCTTGGAACTAGCTATATAAGGACCGGTTTTAGGAACGTTATAGCCAAGTGAAAGCTTATTATTAAAAGACTATTAAGCCTTGGTCATTCAGGCCCCACTCTGGTTTTGTCTAATAAGGAATAGGATTTGAAAACCCTCCTGATTTAACTGAAGTTTTGAGTCATTCACCTACTTCTTTTTATATTTTATTCTAGACTCAATTAATGTTTTCTGTTTGTCTCATGCTATAGGCAAGAAATATGTAATAGCACAATATGATTTCATCTCTATGAGTGATCGAGATCTGTCTTTGACTGTGGGAGAAAAGTTTGAAGTCTTCGGCAGGTAAGTACACTCATCAGCTTTTGACTGATTTCATCATGCCCCAATATTTCTGTTCTCATCAGTTGCAGAAAAATACTTCTCATATACTTCTCAGAACAGAAAGAAAATGCCTGTATTATGCTTGCTTTGTTCATCTGCATCTGACCTGAAACATACTCTGGTTTCTCGTCAGATTGTATAAATCTTTCACTTTTACTAAAGATTTCCTTGGAGAGGAACATTTATGAGTCTTTTACTAATTTTTTGAGGCAAGAGCCATAGTGGTGCAGTGGTTAAAAAGCAGTATTGCTGGTTAATTCTACTGACTGCCAGCAGTTCAATTCTCAGTGGCTCAAGGTTGACTCAGCCTTCCAACCTTCTGAGGCCAATAAAATGAGGGCCCAGATTGTTAGGGGCAATATGCTAATTCTGTATCCTTATGATTTATATTGACCGTTTCCTAGTATGATTTGATTGCTTATTGTACCCTATGACTATTACTAAGTGTTGTACCTTATGATTCTTGACTCTTGATTAATGTATCTTTTATTTTATGTATACTGAGATAATTTGCACCAAGACAAATTCCTTGTGTCCAATCACACTTGGCCAATAAATAATTCTATTCCATTCCATTCCATTCCATTCCATTCCATTCCATTCCATTCCATTCCATTCTATTCTATTCTATTCTATTCTATTCTATTCTGTTCTATTCTATTCTGTAAACCATTTAGAGAGGGCTTTAAAGCACTGTGAAGTGATATATAAGTTTAAGTGCTATTGCTATTGCCGCTCGGGATATGTCAGAAGAGATTTCAAGAAACTGTCCATTCCTCCCAGTGCTAGTCAGCCATAATAATCATAAGGCCATAATAGCCACTTGCAGGCCTCTGCCCTATAATAAGGCCTCATAAGGCCTCTGTCCTATATGTAAATTTATCCTATTTAAAGTGGATTAAAAGGAGCTTAATTCTTTATTCAGATTTATTTATTTATTTATGTTGTATTTTGTTCACAGTGAAGGGGAGTGGTGGTTAGCAAAATCCCTCACTACTGGAAATCAGGGCTACATTCCTAGCAATTTTGTAGTCCACATCAACAGCATGGAAGAAGAAGAGTAAGTCTGAGACACCCAGGAAACTGAGAGATGGAGAGCTCTTGATATTTTTGTGATGCATGCAAATAATTTATCTCTGATATCTTGTGGAAATTCTAGGTGATATCTAAGCCTGTTTCTTGCCATCATAGTCTTTACACAAGCAATTATCAGATCCATGGGTGCATGTATATATATATATGCATATATGTTTGTGCATATGCTTCCTCTGTTCATTCTCTTCCCCATTCCTTGGCCAGCAGGGAGGTCCTTCTGATGATGTGTCCAGACTTAGACCCAGTCCTCAACCTCAGTCCCATCCTTCTTCTCTTATTATTATTCAAGTCTTCTTTTAATAAGATCCATATAATTATTTTTTTAATTTATGAATGTAACCTAATATTTCTTATTTTTTGTCCCCTTACATAGTAGCTTCTATTGGTTTGTTTCCTTGCTATGAAGACAATGAATATTGTTATGCTCATTGGTTTCATTTGAGTTTTTCCCCAAAGTATACAGTTGACATCACAAAAAACTAGAGTAGAAAGTGATAAGATTAATTGGTCTGTTGGCAAGGAAAAAAGTGAAAAAACTGTGTTATTAATGGCTGATTCAGGAATGTGGCTGACCCTATAAGGGACAGGGACCAATTAACAAAAGCAATCATATGGATATTTATTGTATGCATCTGCATTTAATTTAATACAACTTATCCCAGAAAAATGTGTGTGGGCTATACAACTACAGATTTAAAGGATAAACACAGGGAAGCAAAAGTGAAATAAAAATGAAAGTGAAGAGAAAGCTGTTAATTTAAAAAATGGAGAATTTTCAGGAGACATTTAATATATTCCTCTGAACAAACCAGTGCAATTGCCTATTAAGTTTAAACATTTCAATACAAAACATATAAAAAATAAATTGTTAAGATTACATAGCATTAAATAACATTTTTGAACTTCTGAATTCACTATAAAACTTAGTGAAAAGCCAGGGGAAAACAGTTATAATATGCAATTTTCCACATTTCCAGGCTTTTTAAAAAATAATTGCTCAAGTGCAATGTTTTTCACACTCGACATGTGTGAATGTCAACTCTCAAAATTCCCCAGTCAAGTTTGAAGTTGCCAAGTCTGAAAAAAAAAAAACCTGCTCTAGTTAGAATCATTGTATAAAAAACTTGCTCTTTCTTTTTCAGATGGTTTTTTAAAGGCCTTAACAGAAAAGATGCTGAACGTTTATTAATGATGCCTGGCAACAGTGTAGGCTCATTTTTGATAAGGGAAAGTGAAAGCGTTCCAGGTAAGAAGTTGTAAAATTGTTTTGTATATAAAGGTAAAACTTGCATGAGACGCCCAGATTAGGGATTACATCGTGGAAATAAAAACAACAACAATATGTTATTTTTTCATTTGGATCTTCTCCACAGATAGCAGTCTAGCGATTGTTTAAAGATGTCTGGGGAAGGGCAGGTGGCAAGATCATTTGCAGAGCTTTTATGAGAATTATTCTAATTCTTCGAGGGTAAAATCACTCAGATTTAGCTAGAGTGAAAGGTTGTGACTTGTCAAGTACTGTTGAGATGACTGAACCAAGGCCTTGTGTGGATTGAGTTTGAGTCTGTCATTCTTGAAGATATGGACATAGAAACCTGTTTATTCAATTTTGCTTCCCCCACCAGCCAGCATTTGATTGGGTATATTTAGTAATATGATAGAGTCAGTAGTCCCACCTTTTTTTTGAAGGTGATGGTATATCCCCCCTCAAGATGCTGTCATTGAACCCAAGAGTTCTAAATAATTTTCATCCAATTTCCAATCTTTTTTTTCCCTAGGGATGGTTGTTGAGAAGAAGGTTTGACTGTGAGTCCAGATGGCTCTGGAGAAAATTATCTAAATCCTTTTTAGTTCAGTTTCAGACAGGAAAATAATACAGAAACAGCATTGATCAGGCTTGTTGGTGGCTTCTGGTAGACCAGCTCAGGGATGATGTGACTGTCTTAGCTTTCTCTGATTTCTTAGTGGTTTTGATGCATTCCATCATAATGTCATTCAGGACCACATATGAGGATTAGGAATGATGGACATTCTGCTATGGTGGTTCTCCTCTCTTCTTCCAGGCAGTATTGGTGAGATGGTAAGGGGAGGGAGAGAGATCTGGCCCAAAATTCTTGATGTGGGCACTATAGAAATTATATAATGGGCTGTCAGAATAACCTTGAGGAAGAAGAGGAAGAGTCCAGGCAACAGACAGATTCCAAAGGAGGAGTGGAATTTGAGAAGCATCTCAGACTTCATTATAGTTCTCTTTAGGATAAATGTGGGGAGGGGAAATGCACACTCAGAATTGGCTTCTTTTTCAACTTGTAAATTTTATTAAGTGGCATAAACTTTTGTGAGCTGCAGTTTACCTCACAATCTGCCTGATTTTGGCTTACCATAGTTAATCTCTTCCCACAACTTCAAGGGGAGGAGAGCTCACTTGCAGAATTTGAGTTTAGCTAGTCTAGAGAAAAGAAGGACTAGGGAGGACATGATAGCAGTATTCCAATATTTGAGGGCTGCCACAAAAAAGAGAGGGTCAACTTATTTTATAAAGTAACAGAGGGTGGGACAAGAAACAGTGGATTGAAACCAATTAAGGAGAGAAGCAATCTAGAACTAAGGAGAAACATCCTTATCCTAACAGTGAGGACAATTTAATTAGCGGAACAGTTTGCCATCAGAAGCTGTAGGTACTTCATCGCTGAAGATTTTTAAGAAGAGACTGGATAGTCATTTGTCTCAAATGATATAGGGCTTCCTGCTTGAGCAGGGGGTTGGACTAGGAGACCTCCATGAGCCCTTCCAGCTCTATTCTGATTGATATATTAATTGATTGATCATAGAATATGTTGCTTTGCAAAGAGGGACGAAATGGAAATGGTCAGGAGTAGAGGAATTCTCTGCCTCTATCTGTTCCAGACCAGCAATGATTAACTGAATATTCTCATTAAATGACATGAATGATATATGAGCATATTTGGATGGGTTGTACAGAAGAATCAGGATTCAGAAGAATTTAACAAATATCTGGTCTCCTTTTCATTGTCCGGTGCTTTGTCCCGAGTCACATAAATCTGATCCTGTATTCTTATGTTGCTAAAAATTCAAAAGTACTTTCCTCTAGTTTGGCACCCTTCAGACAAGTTGACACTTCACTTCCCAGTATGCTGCAGGTACTGGAAATTCTGAGATTTGCTGGCCTGGAAGGTACATGTTGGATGGAATAGCCTCTCTATGGTACACTGTTTCTTCTGGTGGCACAATTTAAGCACTAATAAATAATTCCCCCTTTTTTCTTGTTCCAGGTGCATTTTCACTTTCTATTAGAGACATTATCTCTCAAGAGGATATTGTTAAGCATTACAAAATCTCCACTATGGACCAAGGTGGATACTACATCTGTCCCTGGATTACATTTTCTTCTTTGCAAAAGCTTGTCAAGCATTATTCCAGTAAGAATATTTCTGAAACCTGACAGATTCATACTTAATATGACAGAACAGAACAGAACAGAACAGAACAGAATAGAATAGAGCAGAGCAGAGCAGAATAGAGCAGAATAGAGCAGAATAGAATAGAATTCTTTGTTGGCCAATTGTGATTGGACACACTAGGAATTTGTCTTGGTGCAAATGCTCTCAGTGTACATAAAAGAAAAGATACATTCATCAAGAGTCAAGAATCATAAGGTACAACGCTTAATAATAGTCATAGGGTATCGTAAGGATACAAGCGACAAAGATACAGTTATACGGTTACAAGTGGGAGGGGATGGGTGATAAGGAGTGATGGGAAGATTAATAGTAATAGTAGTGCAGACTTTGTAAATAGTTGGACAGTGTTGAGGGAATTATTTGTTTAGCAGAGTGATGGCGTTTGGGAAAAAACTGTCCTTATGTCTAGTTGTTCTGGTATGCAGTGCTATATAGCAGTGGTCCCCAACCTTTTTTATGCCGCGGCCCGGTACGGCATCAGCTGGCGCCGCCATCTTGTTTTGATGAAAAAGTGCTTCCGGTGAGCTTTCTACCGGAAAAGCTCACCGAAGCACTTTTTCATCAAAACAAGATGGCGGCGCCAGCAAACCAGCTCCGGTAGGATTTGTTCCATGGACCGGTGCACGGTCCGCGGACGGTGGTTGGGGACCCCTGCTATATGGTGTCGTTTTGAGGATAGGAGTTGAAACGGTTTATGTCCAGGATGTGAGGGTTCTGTAAATATTTTCACAGCCCTCTTTTTGACTTGTGCAATATATAAGTCCTTGATTGAAGGCAGGCTGGTAGTAATTGTTTTTTCTGCAGTCCTAATGCAGTCCTAAAGCAGAGAATGTCTCATAGAAGCAGAACAATTTAGCTTAAGTTCTGTAGGTTCCTTGTAACATATGAAGAAAGCGGAACAGTTTGCAAAGTAAGCGAGTTCAGATTGCCCAAAGTCAATGGAGAGCCAAGAGTTGAGATGGCCAATGTAAGCATATGAAAAAAAGTATCGATTTTATTATTTTTTAAATTGATTTTGATTAGATATTTAAAAGTACAATCAAGAAAATAAAACAAAAAAAGACAAATGAAACATTAAATTAAATAAAATTCAGTTTAAAAATCTGGCTGTAGCTTATAGATTTATAGATTAACAGAGTTGGAAGGGACCTTGTAGGTCATCTAGTCCAATCCCCTGCCCAAGCAGGAGACCCTACACCATTTCTGACAAAGGGCAGTCCAATCTCTTCTTGAAAGTCTCAAGTGATCTAGATCTACCTAATTAAGATCTACCTCTACTAATTAAGACCTTAGATCTACCTAATTAAGTCATCAATATAATATGAACTATAACTCAGAACAGGAAATTGCAATAATTTCTACCTAATCTAAGAAATCTATCCTTGATGAGCAAATCAAACCCAGACTTAAATGTTAACTTCTTATTTTTAGAGAAACCCAAACTTTATATGCTGTAAAAGCCCATGAATAAAATTATAGTCCAAAAATAGTTTTCATCTTGCGCTGAATTTTGCATTAGATTTGTTTTTCCAGATACCTGATTATTTTTTACTTTGTCCTGTACTCCCAAAAATTATTTGACTATTCCCCTTCCAATTCTCTAAAAGGTGGAGGAACTGGAAATCCATTAGTGCTACCCCAAACATATTGTCTGTTAGTTGCAAAGACTGCAATGAGGACAAGACTGAGAAACTATCAGTTTGCATTAGTATTTTTCGCATATATATCCTACCTGCATAAGTAATATCACTATAGAACAGCAGATTTAAATAGTTCATGTTCTCTTTATATAAAGCATGAAGCAAGTGATCTCTCATGATGAGGAGGAGGAGGAAGAAAATGCATTTCATGTATTTCCTCCCATTGCATAGTGTTTTTGGTATCAGGGTTCTTCTATTAATGTTATGAAAGGATTAAAAGCTTTAGAGGGCAAGGTGATGAAGCAAAATGTGAAAATCTCTGCTGATCTCAATTCTTTCCCTACCTTCAGGAAAGGGATCTGAAAGTTCTCTTTTTTCCTTAATTTGGGAGCAGAGATTATTTTTCCAACCTCAAAACTATAGGGAACTGTCCAACTGATTTTTGTTATCTCATTCTCTGAAAATTTACCTTTGGTTTGTCCTATTTTCTCTTTGTGTCATCCTGCACAGCTAATGATAATGGTTTGTGTCAGAGCCTAAGATATCCATGCAAGTCTCTGACTCCACAAATACCCTGGGCTACTGATGAATGGGAAATCCCACGAGACACTATAAAGCTCATCAAGAAACTGGGAGCAGGCCAGTTTGGTGAGGTATGGATGGGTAAGTTAAGACTGACACTATAACCTCCATAACTTAATGAAAGCCTTTATATACTCATTAGTATATTGTGCCTACTCCTTTTACTTCTACTCTTTCTCAAAAATATCTAATTAAAAGAGAAAGAAAAATGTTTGGTACTCCCCACTCTACCTATCAGCTCTTAGCAATAGCACTTAGACTTATATACCGCTTCACAGTGTATACCTCATCCTTATTCACATTGGCTGAGACTGCTGGGAAATATAGTTCAGCAAGAAATGAAGGCCCAAATGTTCATGACACCTGCCCTAGAATTTCAATATTGAGCATAGTATTTTCATATCTCCTCCCAGGAACAAGTACGTGCCCAATAGCAATAGCACTTGGACTTATATACCACTTCACAGTACTTTTACAGCCCTCTCTAAGTGGTTTACAGAGTCAGCATATTGCCCCCAACAATCCGGGTCCTCATTTTACCCACTTCAGAAGGATGGAAGGCTGAGTCAACCTTGAGCCTGGTGGGATTTGAACTGCCAAATTGCAGGTAGCTGGAAATCAGCAGAAGTAGCCTGCAGTGCTACACTCTAACCATGGCTCTTACTTTTCATTTGAAGGCATGTGAAGAGGAAGTAGTGTACTGCATGAAGATCTTAGGTTTCTATTTGGTTTCAACTTTGTAAAGTGCTTACAAAAATGGCAAAATTACATTAAAATTACGTTAAAATAATGCTACCAGATCAGAGCTTCCAGATCTTTCCCCAAGACTGAGAGAAACTGAGATTGGAGCTTGAAGACAGTGGTATTGTTGTAGCAAAGAAGATTGGTTTTATTTTTGCTTGAATTGCTTTTTGATCTTATCGTTTTTATGTTGCTTCATTTCATACAACTGTTCCAAGCCAGCCAGAGTTGTGTTTCTTAAATAAATCATCCTGAATTTCCTGATATAAAACTTAACAAGCAAATAAAATAAGGGTCCAGTTTCAATCCGTGGTATTTTTGGTTAAAGAAAAAAGAATCAGACAGCAGTGGGTGGGAAAATGATCAGCCACAGCCATAATACATATAGCTATGCGAAAGTAATAAGCAGTCTGGCCTGATAAATGGCCACATCCTCAGATCCAAAATCTTGCCATACAGCACAATCAAAAGAAAAGCTTTTAATGAGGAAAATGTGGCCAATAGGATCTCCTCCTGTTTGGGAGAATTTATAATTCCCTGTCCACTTTCAAAACTTCCCGTGGTTTAAAAAGACCTTACCCTTCTTTTGTTTCCTATGAAAACTTGATGGAAATTTTGACACTCTTATTCAGCGGTTTGCTCCCAAAAGGTGGCTGGGCAGACTTGGAATGTTCTGTGGGCTGCTGATTTTAGGTTTGAGAGCCAACATTTCCCCACAAACCTAGTTGTGTTTTGTAGAATATTACCTGATAGTCATTAATTCCCCCCCCTTTTTGCAGGTTATTACAAGAACAATGTGAAGGTTGCAGTCAAGACATTAAAAGAAGGCAGCATGGACCCCAATGCCTTTTTGGCTGAGGCCAACTTGATGAAGAAACTTCAGCATAACAAGTTGGTTCGATTGCATGCTGTGGTGACCCAGCAGCCAGTTTATATTGTAACAGAATACATGGCCAACGGTAAGTATGTCTTGTCAATCATTCTAATGGCTATCTATCAGTGCTCTAGATATGAATTAAACAGGCCAAATCAGATTATAGGGGCATTTTTTTATCAAGCATTTGTGATTTGTTTAATGAGCCTCAAATATTCGGAGCAGTCTATTTTCCTTGCTCTTTCAGCACAGGTTCACAGTTCAAGCAACTATTGAAATAAGTCTGTATGCTATTGTTGCAAAGTGGAAATTGCCACAAAGACAGCATGGCTGTAATTCTTCCATCCTTACCTTTGTTCGTATTTCGGGTACAGAAACTCTGTTGTTAATAGAGCCCCATTTTGGGGAAAACATCTAGTCTTTTTTCCCCTTTTTTTCTCCAGCCATTTTTCAAGGAGGGATTGAGTAATGTTGACAATATAATTAACTAATCCAAGGATCTGCCATGGGCAGGCTACACTGATAGTAAATTTATTTGCATATATACACAAAAATTTATTGAAGAATCAACAAATCTAGTAATATGATAATGCAACCACTACAAAATCACTTAAAAACTTATTTTTTTAAAAAATCACTAATTAAATGGTATGATTGTCATCCCTTGGCAAGAATCACAGCCTACCATATTATCACATCCAGCTTTATGAATATTTATTTCAACCAAAATGTCCTTATATTTTTATTGCTGTTTTTATTTTTGAATAGGAAGCCTGCTTGATTTCTTGAGCACCAGTCAAGGGAAGAATCTGTCTCTTGCAAAACTGATAGATTTCTCCGCTCAGGTAAATTATTTAATACTCTAATGGTACAAAGTCTTACTATTTTCTCAACCTAGCAATTATATAACAATAGAATCCCCAATCACTATCAATCTACCTTTTTTAAAAGAGAAAAAAGATGTGTGGGAGAACAGGGGGAAAAGGTAACACGGAGAAGCATATAGGCTGCAGACAGAGAGGAAAGAAGGGAAGGGGAAGGGAGAGGAGAAGAAAGGAGAGGAAAGTGCTTAGGAACTGAAGGGAAGGAAGCAGGTGAGCACAGATCTGAAACGGTACAAGACATTAGATTGATCCCCTATACACGATGGGCAGCAAAGCATGTCAGATTTGACATAACTTGGCACCACCACAAGTTGCTCTTGGCTTAAGGAGAAAATACTGATACAATTAGGAAGAACTTAAGGGCATCTCATGGAAGAGCTGAAGACAAGTTGATTGCAACATCTTGAGAACATGAAAAAGCAAAGATGATGCCATGGGATGTTTCTGGTATGAATAGATGCAAGTGGGGAGTAGCCCAAAGCAGAAGTGATTGACAGATAGATTAGTTGGTAGACAAAAAGAAATGGAAGGCATGGCCAAAATGACAGAATGTGAGGGAGTAGTGAAGGAAGACAAAGAAAACATTGTGTTGAAGGGGTACACATGAGAGACAAAAGAAAAACAAAAGAAACAGCAAA
Source organism: Notechis scutatus (assembly GCF_049901735.1). NCBI lineage: Eukaryota > Metazoa > Chordata > Lepidosauria > Squamata > Elapidae > Notechis > Notechis scutatus. The sequence continues at coordinate 31,331,172 of NC_142009.1, forward strand.
AACAATAATAAAAACAAGACACAGAGAAGCTATTTTCCTCATCCTGAGATGTAAATTCCAGCAGATAATCTCTGAGGGAACGTGACTGTGAGCCCGAAAAAGAGGTTTCCTGGCTATTGTGTCATATTTGAAGATTCAGTCTCAATTTTATGTATTAAATTTACATGCCATTCATCTCCTTGATAAGGTGATTCTCCCTACCCTACCATGACGCTCACTGAATGGCCATGGAGAGATCACCGTTTGAAAGCCAGACATACCTGACAATGCTGTGATAAAGATTGAATGCAGAAGAAGCCCATAAAATACTTTTTTGAGTTCTTTCTATGAAATATAAAGCACATATGGATTTGAAATGCCAGTTTACCTCAAATTGTTTCCCTGCATCAGGAACACAGCACATACTAGCAGCAACTGACCACCAAATGTAGGTCTAATAGCAAATGTCATCACAACAGTGTTATTTGTGTAAATAGGCTCCAGGCACATCCAGTGATGACCGCTTATTTTTTCGTAAAAGTTAAAATTAGAAGGCTATCAATGCGTACTTGGTCCTGTGGTCAGCCTCACTAGTGCACTGAGAGGAAACCAGATTGCAACCTTTATCACACTGAGGTCAGGACAGGAAATAACACTCTTCTGGGTGCTCCATTTTCCACTGAGATGAGCAGCATTTGAACGAAAAGCAAATCAACTTAAGCATATGACATAGTTGTGGAAAATATGTCTCATATCCTTTTTGAAACTGTGTGATAAAAACCCCTAACAAATCTGTATGGAATAAAAAATGTAGTGTCCCTTTAGTTAAAAATAAAAATAAAAAGCCACCAGGATGTTTGCTGGCAGAAGATCTTGGATTGCATCTTCGTTGCTAATACAGTAGGAAAAATCACTTCAGTCATTTTCAGTAAAATGCCTGGCTTAGCAAGAGCAAAAAATGACCAGCGTTTTCATTTCTAGAAACAGCAAAGAAAGCCAAAAGGCTTTTTCTGTTTTGGAATTCACTCTTACTCAATTTTCCATTTTTTAAAAGTGTTTTTTTTTTTTCCAAATGGATCTGTTAAGGACAATGGCAGTCAAAAATACACATTAGTAAAAGTAGTAAAAAAGAGTAAAAACTGTAAATTTGCAAGCTGATGCAGAAATATGATGGAACCAACTTGCAATTACAAAAAAAACTAAGACAAATAGAAATATATGGCTTTTTTTGTTGTTGTTGTTAGTTCCTCATCAAACCCAGAAACTCTTCTCTCTATTGAGCAGGACAACCTTTGGATCTTTTCACCACCAGATATGTTCATTGTTGACTTTATTTCTCCTAGATTGCTGAAGGGATGGCATACATTGAGAGAATGAACTTCATCCACAGAGACCTCAGGGCAGCCAACATTCTTGTCTCAGAGTCCCTTTGTTGCAAAGTTGCTGATTTTGGCCTGGCTAGACTCATAGAGGATGAATATCTTGCACAGGCAGGTTAGTGAAACTTTGTGGTAAAAGAGATAGAAATGTGGGTCAAATTCCACTGAACAAGAAAAGTCTGGAGACAGGGGTGGGATGCTACCGGTTCGGCCCGGTTCTATAGAACCTGTAGCTGTGAAGAGCAGCTGACACCCAACCAGTTCGGTGTTTGGCCCACCCGCCTGCCCGAGCTCTAGGCTTTCCGTTATTCCCTGCTTTTCCCTCCTCAGCTGTTTTGCGCGGCACAGCTGAGGTTGAAAAAGCAGGAAACGAGGATTTTCAAACACTTCGCACCAGAGCACAGCACTTGTCAGCAGCACAGCTGATGATTTCTTGCAAAGGCTGCACACACGATTGTCCGCAGTTCGGAGAACTGGCAAATCACTCCAGTGGCTGGCCCCTCCCCTCCCAGCCACTCACTCCTTAACTAGCATGCAAGCCATCCAACTTGCCTGGTTTGGTAAGTTGCTATTTTTTCTTTTTCCGGACCATCAGCTGTTCTGCTCTGCCAGGAGATTTAGATTAGCCAGAAAGCAGGAAATCCTTGGACTGAAGCTTTTCAGTGCAGACCCAGGTAGCTGATTGCACATAGATAGATCTCTAAGTTAACCAGTGATTCTGTGCGCAACTCAATCTGCCTGCCTTGCCTGCTTTGGGGTAAAAGTTGCTCTTTTTTAAATAAAAAAAATTCAATATTTACATACCGGGTGTGTTGTGAGTTAATTTTATGAGTTTGCTTGCAAGCAAATTTTATGTGACAGACTCAGGTAGCCGATTGCAGATAGATAGATCTCTAAGAGAATCTGTGATTCTGTCAGCAATTCAATCTGCCTGCCTGTTTGCCTGCTTTTGGGCAAAAGTTTCTCTTTTTTATTAAAAAAATCAATATTTACATAAATATTTATAATATTTACATACAAGCCATGCCCACCCAGTCACATGACCACCAAGCCACACCTACAAATTAGGCCACACCCACAGAACCGGTTGTTAAGAAATTTGAATCCCACCCCTGTCTGGAGGTAAAAGATTTGCTTTTTTGTGCACAAGGATTAATACCTGAGTGGTATTTCCATAATCCAGGCTCTGTGCTCTTAGCAATATAACTGAAGTTTATGCTACTTTAACCAGTCCACAAAAGAATGCTGCTTGGTTCCAATCATAGAAAGACAGCATAAATAAAGGACTATTTTACTCTATTCCCAAAATTAATTCCTTCCTTCCTTCCTTCCTTCCTTCCTTCCTTCCTTCCTTCCTTCCTTCCTTCCTTCCTTCCTTCTTTCATGAACTGTCTAATATACAACCACATGCACAGCTAACTTTCTGTTACTTCTCATTATCTCCCATATGTCCTTCTCTGAGTTCTCTCCCTTTATCTTAAAATGAGATAAAGGCCTGGTTTTGTATTAAGACTGTATATCCAACTCTCTCAAATTTGTTTTTTTTAAATATGGCTCTGCTTCTAAATGCATAGTTTGAAGTTGCAAAAAAAAAAAAAAAAAGTGGAAGGTAAAGAGATTTTTAAAGCTTTTTGAGTTTGCTTCAAAAGTACTTGTAATTGAGGAGAAGAGAATTAATTTATAAACAGTCTCATTACACAGCTCTGTATGGTATAGAAATAAAATCATAATATAATTCAAATTCAATAAAATACATTAAATCGCAAAATAATATTGTTAGTGACACAGATTTTACTTTGGCTACTAATCTCTATGGCCCTCCCAGAACACACAGATGTTAACCATTCTACAGAAGGTTGTAACAGTGGGGCGATTCTTGTCTTGATGGGTGGGCTGTTCCAAACAAGAGGAAAACCAATGAGAAGGCTCATCTCCAGGGTCCTTCCTGTCATATCTCTGGAAAAAGCAGGTTGCAACCCAGGAGTCCTGGATTCATGGCTCCTGCTGGGAACAGCAGATGGGCAGAGGCCTCAGTCAAGAGGACTTTGTCTATTTGCCCTTCCACATCATCTAAACATGGTACACCCAAGATGATCACCCATACCTAAGCCACCTTGCTATTGGATTATTACAATTTCCTCTAAATGGAACTGCCCCAGAAAACCACCTGGAAATTTCAGCTGGCATAGAATGGAGCTGCCCATGTACTTACTGGACAATTGTGGTGTGTCACATAATGCTGTTACTATAAAAGCTACACTGGCTATTAATTTATCTCTGAATGTAAGTCAAAATGCTGTCTGTTACCTATAAAGCAATATTAGGAAGTTTGCCTCTTCCTCCTCCCCAGAGAATTTCTGTCCCGTTTTTTATAGGCATGCATGTGTATTACTTTCAGTAAATTAGTTAATGCCAGAAAGATTGTAGGAGAGGGGAAATGATTATATTGCTAGGACAAAAGATTATTGGAAGATTTGTGAAAGCTTGGAAATAGCCTGAGTGTTTCTTATAGTCCTATATATTAAAACAGCCTAGATATGGGGAATAGAAAGACAAACTGTTTCTATTTATCTATCCCACCACATTTATAGCCATCATTATTATATATTGGTTAGGTATCTAGTACATGAGAAGTAATATTCAAATACACTGTATAAAATAATAAATAGTCAGATATTGTTTAGCATAGGATTTGAAATAGCTGACCTTGAGAAGAGAACATATCCTTCTTTATCTGACCCAATGTACCTACCGTCCTTCCTGCAGACCTAAAATATTACTTGAGAAGTGATTTTGGGATAGAACTGAGATATGCAAAATCTAGTGCATGTAAGCTCAAAACATAGCCTTAACTCCTAAATTTTATTTGATACGGTGATTTGTCATTGTGTCCTTCCTTGATCTGAGAGAGAATGATTGGCTTTGTGTCTAAGGCAGGACTAGAATTCACATTCTCCTGGTTTGTAGCCTGATGCTTTAACTAATGCACTGAACTGGCTCTGATATATTGGCTGCACTAAATTGGTCAATGCATAAATAAATTGACCAACTAGGCTCACTTTCAGTGTTGAACTTCTTCACATCCCCAAATATTAATCAGTATCAGTGAACTGGTCAAGTGTTCCTGATTTGGCATATTCACATTTTTGGTCATATTTCCACCAACTTGGAATTATCCAGTTTAAGCGAAGAAACTCAAAATAGATATTCTGAACCAAATTATGCTTTGAGGTTTTCATTTTAAATGACTTTTTTAATGGCAGGTGCCAAATTTCCTATCAAATGGACAGCGCCAGAAGCAATTAATTATGGACTTTTCACAATCAAATCTGATGTCTGGTCCTTTGGAATTCTTCTCACTGAAATTATTACCTACGGACAGACTCCCTATCCAGGTAAGGCAGGCTGCAATCTAACACCCTTCACTACTTTGAACCAATGCTTCTGTCTGATTCTTCCACTATGGGTAAACGCTCAAAAGGATTATTGTTGGGTTAATTGTTCAGCCCAGTACTAGACAGCTTTTCATCATTGTATATTTATTTGTTTTACTAATTTATTTGTATCTGTGTAAGGTGAGTTGGACTGAGAGAGAGTAACTAGCCCAAGGTCTAAGCTGGGACTAAAATTCATAGTCTTCAGCTTTCTAGCCTGATTCCTTAACCACTGGCTTCAAATATACTTCAGTTGCCTTCAGATGCATTTCAAATATCTCATTTACTAATTCAGACTCAAATGTGTTTGAGTTGAATTTCATCAGGTGCTTGGCCTTTATTTTTAAGGGGTTTGTTGGCTTTTTTCATGAAACAGATGGGATATGCACGCATTTACAAAGCTGAATGGAAAGCAGGAACATGAGAACTTAATAAATAACTATAACTGTCACCACCAGCACACAAGCACACACAAACACACTTAAATGTTAATGCTTCCTGCTTAGAAAATCTTACTTTTGAACAGATTTGGAGAACACATGAGCCATGAGCCACCAGGAACTCAAAACAGTTGGGTTGTTTCAGAATTCCAAATGCATGCATGAATAATATATAATTTTGATCCCATTGTAAATCAAGAACTACCTGTGCATTACATGGTTTATGTCTACTTTAATTTTTCCTTTTCTTCCCAATAGCTATGATGAATCATGATGTTATCCGGCATATAGAACAGGGCTACAGGATACCTTGTCCAGAATCATGCCCCTCTAATCTCTATGCAATTATGTTAAAATGTTGGAAGGATAACCCAGAAAATCGACCGACATTTGAATACCTCCAGTCTACTCTTGAAGACTTTTATACAGCCACAGAAAAACAGTATGAAATGGAACCCAAAAAGTCCTGACCTTTGTTCTTCAGAGCTACAGTTTTTTAAAATCATAGCATGGAATAGTTGGGGAGAATTTCCTCTTAGCTGCACCTTGCAAAGTTGTTCCAAGTCATAGAACTAAAGACATAGCCATTTTCTGAAGCTCTATTTACTGCATGTCCTTGCCTGGCTTTGGTTTCACCACCCAGTGAAAAATAATGTAAACCATCAAGACTGGATTTAGAGAAGAAAGAACATGAAACAAGAATAAGGTCTCATTCTCATGTTTCCCGAATGCATGTCCATGCCAATTGCTCTGGAATGGTACATTCTGCACTATGAGAAAGAATCCAAAGTATGGTGTAAGTTCAGTCCAGTTAAAATCAATGTTTCCATTCAGATTGCCTCTGGAATTAGAGGTGACCATTAAAATCAAACTGGTGAATCAAACTTATTCAGTTCAGTGTTGTGGCTCACTTCATCAAATGCATGAAGTGGCTAAACAGAATTATCTCTGTCATAAATGAGAGAGAGGGAGAGGGAGAAAGATGTAGAATATAAATTGGGGTGGCATCTAGGACAACTCACCACAGCCAACTTCCCATGGGACAACTCAACATGGGATTAGTTCCAGGGGTGGGATTCTACTGGTTCTGACCAGTTCTATAGAACCAGTTGTTATGATTCTGTGCAGTTCAGAGAACTGGCAAATCGTGCCCCTGGCTGGCCCCACCCTTCTCCAACTGCCCCTCCCCTTCCTGCCCAGTCAGTCCTTATCACGCATGTGCAACATTGTGCACATGCCCAACTTCACTGACTGCATTCTCCTCCACCCAGTCACTCCTTAAGGTATTTATTTTTTCCCCTCCCAACGATCATCTGTTCCGATGATCAGCTGTGCCAGGATCCCCCTCGCTGTCTTACTGCTTCACCCAGGAGGCTTCCCTCAGACGCAGGAGGTCAAAAATGGAGTGCGGGTGGTACTTTTTGAGAGCAAAAACACCCCACAGGAGGCTTCCCTGAGGCCCAGGGGGCCAAAAAATGAGGGGGAGGGGTGTGCTGAAAAAAATAAAGAAGCCCCACCCACCCAGTAACATGGCAGCACCCACTTAGGCATGCCCACCTAGCTATGCCCACCTAGCCATGCCCACAGAACTGGTTGCTAAAAAATTTGAATCCCACCCCTGATTAGTTCCTTTTATGATTCATCAAAGTATTACAAAAGCTGGTAGTCATAGAAATGATTTTCTTTTAAACAAGAGATAAAATAATTTTAATGAAAACTTGGTCAATAAAAATAAAAGGAACTAAGTGAATCAAGCAGCAAATTGTCCCGCTACTGCTTGGCCGTGGCGAATTGGTTGCAGTGAGCTGGCTATGGTTAGCTGTCTCATTCCATAAACATTCCATAGTTGGTCATTCTAAGCAACTACATCTATGTCCAGTGAAATTTATTCTTCATTCATTTGTTTTGTTGAATTTAAGTCAAGTTGTTATTTTGCTATGGGATTCTCACAGTTGTATGGCCATTAAAGGTTCAAGTGCTTGTGGAATATAAGTGTAACATGGTATGGAAACCAGTGGTGGGATTCAAATGTTTTTAATACCGATTCTGTGGGTGTGGTTTGGTGGGAATGGTGGGATTCAAATTTTTAACAACTGGTTCTGTGGGCATGGCTTAGTGGGTGGGCGTGGGAATGTGACTGGGTGGCTTGGTCATGTTATTGGCTGGGTGCGGCCAACTCAATATCACTCACATCGAGGCACGCATCTCCTTGCCTGGCTCTCATGTCTGTGGGGATGCTGCAACAGTTGTAAGTGTGAAAAATGGTCATAAGTCACTTTTTTCAGTGCCATTGTAACTTTGAATGGTCACTCCACATAAGCAAAGTACCAGCAAAGGAGGGGGAAAAAAACTCCAGAGAAGTTCCTGAGACAGGAAGTCTAGTCCTGCCAAGAATGTAATAAGGGTTAACGGAGTGGCAGCTTCTGTAAGCAACACCACAATGTTTCCTTCCTGCCTTCCTTACAAGATTAGGCCAGTAATTTCTTCTAACAACCGGTTCTCCGAACTGCTTAGAATGTTAACAACCAGTTCTAGCGAATAGGTGCGAACTGGTAGAATCCCACCTCTGGGAAGGATAGTGTAAAATCTCCAGTCAGAGATGATATTTGCCAGTTCTCCGAACTACTCAAAATTTCTGCTACTGGTTTTCCAGAACTGGTCAGAACCTGCTGAATACCACCTCTGATGAAAACCCATTTAGCAGTGACTGTGATGCCTTGGAAAATGAATGAAAAGTTCTTTTTTTCCTCTTCTTCTTGTCCTCCATCTATGGATGCCAACAATTTAGGAAAGAGAGTTCAGGAATGAAGGATAGATAATTGTTTCTTATTAAGTCAAAACATTGATTCATCTAATCTACACTACATTGTGTCCAATTTTCTTTTGGGAGGGAGTGTCAGAAATGGACATTGGTTGCTAGGGTCTGAAAAAATTAAATGTGATCGCATCCTGACTTCTGGTGAGAATATTGTGAACTGAAGACATGCCTGAAAAAACAGGGATGACATAATGGCTGAAATCTGTGGCCAGATCAGAGGTGGTATTCAGCAGGTTCTGACCAGTTCTGGAGAACCGGTGTTGAGGTATCCCCCGTTAGGAGAATGAGTGCACTCAGGGAAGCATAGTGAGAGTGGTGATGAATAACACACAACCAGCACACAGATACACTGAATAATAAAATGTAAGTTTTATTTCCTGTAAACGGGTAAACAAAGTCCAACAAACAGTCCAAATCATATGCGGTTAAAGCAGTTAGTATTCAAAATAATCAATCCAGGGATAATCCAAAAATGAAGTCCTTTTCTTTACCAATATCATAAACAAAGTTCAGTAAATGGAGTTTGCAAATAGTTGCAAGACTCACAGCAATTCAAACAGAATGACGATCAGGCAAAAGGCAAAAGGCAAAAGGAAAGGAAATGCAAAAAAAACCCACCAACAACCAGGTTTCTGGCTCCATTTTATGGCCATTGGAGGAACCCCAGCTAATCAAAATTACAACATTCTCTTAAAGATACAACAGTATTAAATGACTATCCTGGTTTATATATTGCCAACCCAACTGTTAGGTGACTATCATTCCTAACAACTGGTAGCAGAAATTTTGAGTAGTTTGGAGAACCAGCAAAGAGTGGGGTAGTAAGACTGGAAAAACTGCCTCACTTCAGGAGCTTCCTTTATGGAGGGTCAAATTTGGCATCATACAAATAATGCATGTATCTGTGTCTAAGCATATTTTAAACTGAAAAGGAAACATGGAGGTTGTAACCAAAGTACCATGCAGAGAAAGGACTTAAAGCTCACACACAGCTGTATTTTCACTCACATTTGAATCCATCACATATTGTTCTTTTGGGCAGTCACAGTGAATAATATTGTAGTTGAGGAGTTCACTTTTCAGGTGTACATATTGCCATTGTTCCCCACAATTTCTCCCCTCAGACCCAGCATCTTCTGTTCAGAGGTAGTATTCAGCAGGTTCTGACCAGTTCTGGAGAACCGGTAGCAGAACTTTGAGTAGTTCGGAGAACCGGCAAATACCACCTCTGACTGGCCCCACCCCCATCTATTCTCTGCCTCCCAAGTCCCAGCTGATTGGCTGGGTCTTCTTTTGTTGCCCTGTACAGGAGAATAGAGCTGGAAAGCAGATTAGTGGGATGGGGAGGGAATGGGATTTTGCAGTAATTTTCCCCTGCCATGCCCACCAAGCCACTCCATGCTCACCAAGCCACACCCACAGAACCAGTAGTAAAAAAATTTGAATCCCACCACTGGGCCAGATGCAGGATCTGGACAGACAAAATCTCTGTTGAATACAGAAACTGTGAGATAGCTCACATGGACTCCAGACAGGTGCTCCTTCTAAGTAAACTGCAGGAACTGACATTTTTGCAGTCAGCTTGTGAGTCACATGGCTAGGAATTGAGGGATTACATCAAAGCTTATAGTCATAATGTAGCCTTTAAGGATGAAAAATTCACCCCTTTCTCATTTCTGGAATTAATTTTTATTGCTTTTTAAAATTAAAAATATAAGGACATTTATGGGCTTTATTGGGTGAGTTTCCTTCAATCCAGTATGAAAGAACATATTTTGATGCATTTAAGGATGCATTCATTTTTAGAATTAACAGCAAAGAGTTGTTTAGAGTGTTCATTTTCAAAAGTTATAATGGACCAAGCATTCAGATAGATTTAATAAAAATTGGGGAAATGATTATAAGCATTCTTCTTGGGGAAACTAGTCCTGTTTTTACATTTGGAAGAAAAAAACATGATGAGGCTTTGAAGACTGGACCCTGTAGGGCACCAGAAGGAAGGAAATGAAAGGACATAATGAGAAATATTGTGAACAATGAATAAATAAATTAGTTTTAAGGATCACTGACATTATTAATAGACTAGATCATGTTGTGGAAGAGGAAGAAGTTTTACTGAAATTAATATGTACTTCAAATTGATAAACTACAAAATGGATATGGAAAATGACAAAATACAGGTAGTTCTCAACTTGTGACCACAATTGAGCAAAACATTTATGTTGCTGAGTGAGACAGTTAAGTAAATTTTGCCCCATTTTACAATTGTTCTCGCCAAAGTTGTTAAATGAATCATTGCAGTTGTTAGTAACACAGCAAAATGATTGTTAATTGAATCTGGCTTCCCCATTGACTCTGATTGTCAGAAGGATACAAAAGGGGATCATATGACCCTGGGACATTGCAACCGTCATAAATATGAACCAGTTGCCAAGCATCTGAACCTTGGTCATGTGACTATGAGGATGCTGCAATGGTCATAAGGGTGAAAAACGGCCATATGTCACTTTTTTCAACTTCAAACAATCATTAAATGAATGTTGTAATCAAGGACTACCTGTACTGAATATACAAATGAAACCAACTGAAGTTCTAATAACTGAAAAAGACATATAAATAACAGGCCAGAAAAATGTTTTGGATAACCTTTCTATATGGTTATAGAAATGATTTTCAACAGGGACTTGTTAAAGATCAGAAGAATGTTATGGATAGCCTTTTTGTATTGGATTACAAATTGGATTTGTTAAGGTTGTCCATGATTTTGTGGCAAAGACAACGAAATTGGACTCTGAAGAACTAAAGATTATTGGGAGCAAGTGGAAAAAGATCAGAGGTGATATTCAGCAGGTTCTGACCAATTCTGGAGAACCGGTAGCAGAAATTTTGAGTAGTTCGGAGAACCAGCAAATCCCACCTCTGACTGGATATTTTACAATATCCTTCCCCTGCCACGCCCACCAAGCCACGCCCACAGAACAGGTAGTAAAATAATTTGAATCCCACCACTGAAGGAGATCAAATGGATTCATTAGATCAAGTTTATTTCTGGTAAGCCTTCATGGACTTTTACTGATTAGGATGGAAAATGAAGTTTTAAAGATATGTTTAGAGAGAATTGGGTGAGATGTGGGGTGAAAAGACTATTATTTTGTATTTTAAGAGATGGTAATAAGTTGTTAAAATTGCTTATACTTGCTGGGAAGAAAGAGGTTACTTTTTTCTTTTTAATTTTTTTAAATTTTTTCTTGCACTTTTGATTTTTTATGGTTTGCATTAATTTTATCTGTATATGTAATCTTCAATTTATCTTCAATAAAATTATTTTTTTTAAGACAATAGAAATGTTAAAGGTGGAACCCAAGATGTGCATATAATTCATTGATCTTTCATTGAGCTGCTTCCTCCTTTTTCCCTCCACAGCTGGGAAAACCCCTATCAAGGAATCAGACCAGTAGTTTCATGAATTAAGAAAGTTCTCTCCAAGGGTAGCCTCCATCTGGCAGCTCCCAGGAAAGATTTGCTGTTCCTGCACCTTCTGACAGCTGGTTAACTGGCTGAGTTGGTGTTAACGTTGTCATGCAAATTGAAAGAGTTGTGTGTGCAACTGGGTGGATGAACAGCTGCCAATGCCCAGTTCAGTACAATCTGCGTGGGATGTAGCTAAGGAGGAAGTACAATCATGTGTAATCACTCATGCACCAAGGCATGAAATTGTGATCTGGGAATAAATATGTTTAATGGGGGTGGCTGAGTGTCTAGCCCATAGGCTAGCAAATGCGTCTTTCAGGCCTGCAAGTGCAAATGCTGACATTTACCATCACATGTAGCTCACAGCATATCACAAAGTCATAAAATGGCTTGGGGTGGGCAGCTACAGAAATTGAGTAATCAAATAAATAGCAGTATGTGCCATATAGTTTTCATCTCCAAGACTAAGCTGTCTCACAGGTTAGTGGGCACAAAATATTGGCTCAATATATAATTTCAATAACTATAAATGTGAATGCATTTATTAAGCATTTAAATTGTGAGAACTAGTGAACGCATATATTAAGCATTTAAACTGTTCTTTTAAATAATTATGATGTACAATTATTGTAATAATTATAATTATACATAATGCAGGCATCAAATATGCACAAACATATGTATCAATATGTTGTTGATGAAAGGTTAGATGTAGCACTGGTTTTATTTATTTTGTATTGTGTAGCAAAATACAGCATTAATGCATAACATTCACAAAAACAGCATATAAAATGTATATTAAGGTAAAACTGGATGAGGTTGCTAGAGCCATCGCCATGAGCTAAGGCAGGTGTCAGGGCCTGGGTGGCCTGACTGCAGGGGCCCTGAGGTAAGCTGATGCAGGGTTCATAGGGCAGCTCCACCCCTCCTGTCTCACAGGGGCAGCACTGGCGCACCACATGGCCTCCTGCTCCGCCACAAGCAAGTAGAAGATGGCCTCCCGTACATGGGAAAAAAATTAGACATCCCCTGGAAATAAGCCCTAGTGCTTATTTCGGAGCCCAAAAGAAAATAAGACTGGGTCTTATTTTCGGGGAAACACAGGCAATTTATTTAAGTTGTTTGAAGTGATAAGTGGCTCCCTTGGCATTAAATTCACATACCTGCACAAACTATAGCGGCTATCCTGGGCAACCAAAAACTGCAACCAAAATGTTCATTATCTTGTGAAAATTCTCTTAGGTGAAAGGCCATTTCCTAGCATCTTTTCCTGCTGTGGATGTTGATGAGGCATTATAGATTTGGCTTAAAAATTGAAATATTTTGTTTAGTCAATAAAGGTACATGTTATTTATTTAGCATATGGTATATCGTACATGGACTAGCAATATATATTAACATTTCACTTAGATTAGTAAAACTACAATAAAATAATATTAAAAGATCTATGTTCGATACCAACATGTAGGCCATCTAACCATTGAAGTGCAGCTTCGTTTATATTTTTTTAAAAAATCAGATCCTAAACCAATATATGCCCATAGCTTACAGCCAGTCACTATGTGATACACAGATTGACATGGGACCCACAGTCACCCTGAGGGGAGGATACATATGAGTACCTTGGATAGTAGTACCAGTCAATCCAGCAAAGATGGATTCAGGGGATTCAGCTTCAGATTAAACTGATTTAACTCACAAATCTGCTTATGTATTTTCCTGTCGCCATACTTGTAAGAGGCTTAACAAGGAAGGAAGGATTGGGGTGGTGGGGAGATATTAATGTGTTGTTCTTCTAGTTGACCACTTGGTGTCTCCCTTCTCTCAGTGAATGCTAAAAGATGAAACAAATGCTAAGAGGGTTATTTTTTACAACAAATATGAATAGTTGTGCAAAAGACTTTGTGCAAAAGACTTTCAGGCCTCCTCCAAAAGGCTATTCTTCACAGCAATGCATTAAATGATTAAGAATTTTTTAAATATGCATTACTTTTTCACGTTTGAAAATGTCCCTCTTAGCTATTAAACCTATGTGGGAAAGTTCAACAGTTCGACACCTGAATTACAGGTAGTCCTTGACTTACGACCACAATTGAGTCCAAAATTTATGCTGCTAAGTGGGAAATATGATAAGTGAGTCTTGCCCCATTTTGCAACCTTTCTTGCCACATTTGTTAAGTGAATCACTGCAGTTGTTAAATTAGTCACACATTGTTGTGTGAATCTGGCTTCCCCATTCGCTTGTCAGAAAGTCGTAAAAGGACCCCGGACCACTGCAACCGTCATAAATGTGAATGAGTTGTCAAGCATCTGAATGTAGATCACATGACCACAGGGATGCTGCAACAGTCGTAAGTGTGAAATAATGGTCATAAGACATTTTTTTTCAGTGCCGTTGTAACTTCGAACAATCACTAAGCAAACTGTTGTAAGTCGAGGACTAACTGTATACATATTCTCGTTAGCAATAATAGTGGCTTCTTCTTACTCGTTCTGTGTTATTATTTTGTGTCCTGTATTAATAAGGTTAACACTACGAAACTGAAAAAAAACACTGAAAAAGGACAAACCATATCCATATGAATTCAATTTTTTTCACCAGAAATTGAGCTCAATTTGAAGATTTTAAGTGAAAGTCAAAAAACCATTAAGATTCTCATATTAAAACCACCCAATAATAATAAAAATAGCGGCAACTAATATCATCTTAACAGAGTGGCTGGATTCACTCAGTGATAGGCTAAACTAATGTGAGTTTCGGTACTTTATATGGTTTTAAAAATAGATAATAAACTCAGATTGTAAACCCATTGCTTAATCTGCAATGCTGGGATTTTTGTCATCACAGATTAATATTGATGTAAATAGATGGTTATATTTTTGGGAAGATAAATGTAAAAATATCACAGTGTAAATTAAATTTTACACCCCCTTTCTGCCTCACAGATGTCACTATGCATGGGCTATTAGGGGTATTAATATTTTACCAATCAAGTTTTTAATTGATTGCAAGAGAAATATGGATTTTCTAAAACTGGAATGATGCCATTTGATCAAGGTATTTTCATGACACCTAAAACTTTTGAGCTATTATTAATACTAAAATATGTTTTGAAAAATATCCACATTAATGATATTTTTAATAAGAAATTAAAGAGTGTAATTAAAGTGAATAAAGATATTATAAAGGTAAAATAAGTGAGATGCAGTTTTGAGATGTTTCCTTCCAGCGACATATCTGGTCCAGTACTTGCTTGTTGGTCACCTTAATTGCCCGAGGAAGCTTTCTCCAGCACCACAGCACAAGCGAGTCAATTTTCTTCCTGTCTTTAAACTTCATAATACAGAAATAAAAAATGATGCAAAAGACATTTACCTATATTGATGTAGTATACACAAGTATCCTAGAATAGTTTATGAACTGGGTCTATCAATATAATGGAAAGACTGAACTTCATTACTCCTTGTGGACAAAGTTTAATGCTTTATTTTGAGCAAATTTTTGTTTTGTTTTGGCGTGTGTGTGTGTGTGTGTGTGTGTGTAAAAACCAAGAACCAGAAAAAAAGATGTGTGTATGTGTGTACACCAACATCTTCTTTTTTTCTTTGGGGATATTCCTGGAAGTATACTAACCATTTTGGGTATTATATAATTAATTCTGAGTTTTGGAGATAGAATTACAAAGTTCTTCAGCCACACTTTTGAACCAATCACATTGTCACAGACCCTGCATGGGTATATGTCGACTTCCATTCTTATGTCTTAAGCTAATTGGCTTATGTATTGGTGGAGTGCTTTGATGAGTTCCCCATTTTGAAAAGGAGACATGTATCATTTCAGAACTGTTTAATAATTTGATATCAAATTTTAAAGTCTGGGATAGGAACTGGGATTATATGAGTCTAGATAATGCTGAATTCCAAGCATAGCTCATCCTTATTCACATTGGCTGAGACTGCTGGGAAATGTAGTTCAGCAAGAAATGAAGGCCCAAATGTTCATGACACCTGCCCTAGAATTTCAATAATGAGCATAGTATTTTCATATCTCCTCCCAGGAACAAGTACGTGCCCAATAGCAATAGCACTTGGACTTATATACCACTTCACAGTACTTTTACAGCCCTCTCTAAGCGGTTTACAGAGTCAGCATATTGCACCCAACAATCTGGGTCCTCATTTTACTGACCTCAGAAGGATGGAAGACTGAGGCAACCTTGAGCCTGGTGGGATTTGAACTGCCAAATTGCAGGCAGTCAGCAGAAGTAACCTGCAGTACTGCATTCTAACCACTGCGCCACCGAGGCTGATGATTTTATTAGAAACATGGTTACAAGAAATGCAACCTAATAGCTTCCAGATATTTTCAGATGAAAAAATATACAGGACCTTCCCACTGTATCCTTTATTTAGAACTCAAGAAAACAGTAGTCTCCAAGATGTGAAAAGCACCAGATTTTCTACTCCACCCTCCGCCCTGTTGCCATATTCCCTTAAGTTTCTACCTTTTGAACCCTCACAACCAACTAATACTTTGCATTCATTTCTCTTCCTTGTGTCCTTCAGACTGCATGCTAGGTGGTCCACAGGATTAGCTTCCCTTTTGATAAAGCAGGGGAAGAAGAGGTCACCTGGAGGTCAAACCCTGGATGTGTATTACCCATCTCTGGAGACAATGGACTTCAGGAGAAGGAACATCCAAGGCCAGTTATGCTCTGATCTTTCATAACCTGGTCGCAGTTTGTATAAACTGCCCTCTCCTTGAGGTGACTGGGATTTCACCTTGTAATTGATTACTTCCCCACCACCAACAATATCCTACACTTCTTCTCTTTCTTTTGCGTCTTCACTGCATCCAGCTTCATCAACTTTCTAACAGAGAATCTAATAGCAATATTAGCTTTTGTGGTTCAGATTCTGCATAAACTGAAAAGTGTAAGGCAATATGCAACCTCCGGCAGTTTAAAGATTACACCTGATCCTATGTGGCATGCCAAGGGCTACAACCTAAAAAAGAGTGGGCCAAGGATCCCATTTTTATAAAGTTTTTAGCATTCTTTGAGATAAAATGGTGCCTTATATTTCTGCGGAACATAAGGCAATATTTTTGCCCTATATAACGCTTCTTTCTACAAATCTCCCATCCACTCCCCGCCCCCAAGTCATTTCAGTCACTTGGAGAAATAGCAAAAAGACTATTGGGAGTCACACTTTTTGCATCCAGAATATCCCATAATGTTGTCATCAATTGAGTAGAAATGTTGTCATTTATAAGACTTCTCCATGCTAATGTCCTGCAGGACTTTTCAGAGTTGGACAGGGCAAGTGGATGAAGAAAAATATTGAGATGTGTTCAGCATGTTCTCCATACTATAGAACCATTTATTCATCACCATGTTTCCCAATGGGAATTTTTTCTAGGGGAACCAAAAAAAGTTTCTATGAAGAAACTTTCTGGTGGTTTATCCCCAGCAATTGAAAACTGTTGTATTCAAACAAGGAGGTAATTTTCTCTAAGAGACCTACACTCCATGAAGTTATTAGAATCTATAGCTTTTGTATCAAGAACTGCAGTAGAACTTTGTTCATTCCATCCCATGCTAAACATAATTGCAAGTATTTCATATTTTTTTATCTTGTTTGGATTCTTTCTTTCTTCTCCTTCCTTCCTTCCTTCCTTCCTTCCTTCCTTCCTTCCTTCCTTCTTCCTTCTTTCTTCCTTTTTTCTTTCTTTCCTTTTCTTTCTTTGTGCTAATAGTTACTGCTGTATATTGTTTGCCTGCAGAATAGAGAAGAAAGCCAAATGAAGAGTCTGTGGAGAGGCTGGCAATTTGTTATTTCCTCTGGAACAGGTAGAGAATGGCCTTTCACATGCTGGGGCCTCTGGATCTTTTGGAGCTTCCCAGAACTCCCGGTCAGCCTGGCCATGCTATTTTCCAACTCCAGCACATCTGGAATGCATGTGGAAGTGTGGAGCAGAATAACAAAGCTGGGTCTCCATTGTAGCTATACCACTCACTGTTTGTAAGTTTAAAAAAGGCAGGCAGCTGTGCAAAGTTGTCTTTTACAAGGTTGCCAAGCTGATTAACGTCAGCAGAAGCTAAGCAGGTTGTTTTTGTTTTGTAACCTGGATAGGCCCAACTGAATTCCGAAGGCTGCCTTTTCAGCTGCAAGGCAAGGTGAAGGCCATGGGATCTGGCCATCTGTGTGCATCGGCACCCCAGAAGCCTCCTCCCTACAGCAATCCTCCTCCAGTTCTTGGACAACTCCCGTATGCTTTGGGGAGAAAACAAGCTGAGCACATCCAAATCATGAAAGAGAAAGAGGGCTCTCTGAAGCTCAAGGTAACAACAAAGAACAGCTGCACCCAATTCCCATGTCTGCCCTCCTCTTCTGGCGGGAATGTCCTGTACCCAGAAGCACAAGGGAGGAATGTTGAAATAAGGAGGGGAGAGCAGTAACCTGCGTCAATCAGCCCAGCTAAGAAGCCTTGACTCCTTGCATGGGAGAGGGGGAGTCCACTGAGTCTTGCGGTCAATGAAAGGCATGTTACAAATCTTGATTACAAAGGCAAATGGAAGATCTGGGAAATTAAATCCATATTGATGCATGCATACGCAGCCATTGGTGAATGAACCTCAATCCACTGATGAACAAAATCATTAGCCAGCTATGTCTTAGGACTCTAATAGAATCAACTGACAGTTGGTGGCAGATTTACCGCTTTGTACTGATTTAGAATATTCTAGTACCGAAACAGACTAGCAGTCACTGCCTGGATTTCTATAGGAGGGACTGAACCTGTGTTCTTTTGTCCCTATAGCATGTACTCAACCGCTGAGTTATTGCCTGGAAACCAGCTCTGATGAGGAGCATGTGAAACAGCTGGCTGGATTTATGCTGCTGAAGGGCTGTCTCGTGGAAGATGGAGCAAATGTGTTCTTGGTGTCTCAAGAGGACAGAACAAGAACCAATGATTGGACATTGTAGGTTATACATTATGCAAAACATGATAGTACTGAATGCTCTGCAAAAATCAACTGTGTGAACTTTAATGATAGAAGCTGTACCATTTCTGGCAAATGTCAGCTAGTTGTTAAGGTTGCATTTATGAGCTGCTTTCTATATCCATGGGAGGAGGGGAGTAGAGGAGCTTCAAGTTCTTTTCCAATTCCATAAATCTGGGTGTACTTATGGTAATACTCCTTACCTAGAACAGAGAGTGCTAAAATCTGCTACACAATAATGAATTGCCTCATTGCATGCTGCCTCCATTGCTAGCAGGGAGCAGCAGCAGCTCATTAAACATCTCTAACATTTCTAAGCACTTAGCTGGATTGAGACAAATATTTATTTTGTCCTGAATCTTCTCTTCAGTGACCAAGTAATGTCCCCAGAAAGCCCAGAAGCTTGACACAGAAGCAATGGTGTGGCAAATATATTCAGATGCATGTTACCCACATGGACCCAAGACCACAGCGTGAAATAATTGTAAAAATAATAATTTAAAAATGTTTAAACTGGCAATTGTCAACACATCTTGTGACAGTTTTTTTTAAAGGTGAAGTGACTTGTAAAAGTGGAATGGCACAATACAATAATACTTAATACATATTTCTATGGCCTGCACCCATTGTAGAAAATGCAAGTGAAGAAAATGTTGTATGGAATGCTACTATCTATCTTCTATCTTTTACAGGTTTTGATGAACTACAGAAAAACCTAAAAATGAAACCTCACAGGGAGCATACACAGATGGACACATATACCACATAAAAATAAGTACCTGATAAAATGAATAACTCAGAGGGATCTATTAATGTGAATGAATGAATGATTATAAAAGGTAGGGAAATACATGCAAGTAAAACAATATCAAGTTATCTGTTACCACATAAACGGTAAGCAGTTGGCAGAAGGGGCAAGAGTGGAGAAATGTGATGGCAGATTAACCTTTAATTTAATTCCAAGAAAAACAAAATTCTCTGCTTCAATAGTAGACATTTGGAGATTACTGAAAAAAAATAGTGTTTGTGTGTGCTAGACAAAAAACGCTGAGCTTGGCTGAAGCAGAAGAAAAGTAGGCAGAATTTTGCTGGCCATGGGTTTCCTCCAATTGAGTTAAGGATTTTCCCTCAGAAGCCTCTCATGAGGTGAATTAATCTCCTTATTACAACATCCTGTCAAGAGTGTGGCCATTTGTTTCTGATCCATGAAGGGGCAGATTCCAATTTGTCTTGCTGGTGACAGCAGCAGCACTTCATGGGGAGGTGGCATTTAAAAAAAATTGAGTGAATTACTTCCATGCCTTTTGTTCTCATGCTAGAGTAGACAAAGATTTTTTTAAAAAAAAAATGTATTTGCATGCTTTTTTTAAAAAAATGTCCAACATTAACCAAAAATTACCTAGGTAGCATGCAGGAAGCATTGCAAACCATCAGCTATAAAAATACCGTGTTTCTCATATAATAAGGCCGGGTCTTATTTTTTTTTGAGCCCTGAAAAAATGGCTAGGTCATCTTTTCGGGGGTGACTTAATTCCCCCCCTTGCATCTTCGGGCGGGCAGGCAGCGATGGCTTGGATGTTGACCTCGGCATTGGTGGGACACTTCATATCGGGGTCAATGCAGGCAGCACCATATCCGGGTATGCAACAAAAGTACTTCCTAATGGCAAGCCCCCCCCCATTCCCCCCCATTTCGCATGTTTTAATATAGGCCTTAATTTGGGGGGAGGGGCTTAATTTCATTTCATGCCTATAAAACATGCTGGGACTTCCTATTGGGGGAGGCCATATTGTTGGAGAAACAGGGTACCTAACAAGGAAATGGAAAATAAGCTGAAAATTCATAGTAAAATAGATTAGAAGGACTTGCATGTTTTTAAGATGGACAAATCCATGGATCTTTTTTTTCAAAAAAATGTTTGCCTGGCACTGAAAAGTTAAACATACCTGCCCCACCCTTCATGTACAGTCAGGCCCACTGGTGAAAAATGTACGTGGTGTGGGTTGTACCTTGAGGTTTGCATTTAATCTGCAATTCCAACAGGTGGCAGCAGCTGGCCAAAGTTGGTTGATCTGAATGAACATTAAGTCAGTTCAGATTTGGCCCTAGAATGAGAGACCATCAGGAAATCTTAAAACTGTAAGTAGACTGGGAAGTTCAGAAAACATTCCAGTAGCTGGTGGTGCCAAAACACCTTCATATATAACAGTAAATAAAAAATGTAATAAAATATAACAGTGTTGTTATTTTGTATACAGCCGAGGGTTTTTTGAGACAATTAATTAATTTTAAAAATAAATAAATATGTTGCTATGGATGTGTCCATGTATCACCAGGAATTATGTTTGAATTAAAGGTGTCTCTATTTTTATTTAGCCTTTATTATTACTTTAATTAAAACTTGCTGGAAAATGGCATAAAAATCTTCCAGTGTTAAACTTAGATATATGTGATTAGAAAATGCAGTTTTACAAAATCTGAGAAGCATCAGCCACTGGAAGAATAAGTTGTGATTCATATCTGATCACAGGAAGGGTAGTGAACTGGCAGAGTAAACAACCCGAGAAAAAGGACATCAGCAACGTGAAAGAGAAATCAACAGAAATAGGCAGGGTGTTGATGTAGAACAAGAAATCAGAAGCAAAGTAGCTTGGATTAAACTGTTTAGAAGCTTGTCCTGAATCGTTCATTTTATTGCTCTTAGTTTTATTACAGTTTCTTTTCTTTTTGTATGTTTGTCCCAATTGTGCTTTTTTTTTCTCAAGAGGCAACTGGACTTTCTGATTTTTCTTTTCAGTTGCCTCTTGAGAAAAAAGTCCAGTTGCCTGTTGAAGGGAAAAAAGAAGCAACTTTTGGGACAACCATGACCTGGATGACTGAGAATCTCCATAAACATTTTGTATGTTTGGTTTAGATATCATAAATGAAACACCCCAAGCCTGTAAGTAGTTTAAGAATTTGACAATATTAAAATGCATTTTAAAAAATGTGTGAAGTTATTTCCATTATTGAGCCTGCATAATCTCCCACAGGCTATCACATGGCTGACAAGATACTGCCTATCATAGAATCACAAAAGCTGAATCTAAAAAAAACAAATGGAGATTATTAAACATAAGTTAAATATTCAGACTGCAGTTGGGCTCATTTCAAGTTTGTTTCTCCTTCTTCTCTCTTAAAAAGAAAAGAAATGGAACCAAAAGTTGAGTGTGAAGACCTCTCCATATGTATGAAGTCAATGTTTAAGAACAAAAAGCTTAAATATTGCATCCTGCAGAAACAGCATTGCTCACTATCTGTGATCATTAGCACAAGAGACTGTAAAATCCTGGAATCTGAAAGCAAAATAGAAACAAGTTGTAGATGGTATCAGATTATATGATCTGATATACATCTGCTTTGCATTAACACAGGCTGCAGCCAGCTTTTTAACTTATAAAAATGCCGGACTACAGTGTTCATCAAAATCATCCAATACCTCTTTGAAAAGCATTTATTCTAGGTTTTTTTTTCAGTCTTGGCAAATTTAAGATGTTTGAATTTTAACTTTCAGAATTCAACTTTAACTTTGGATGAGGAATTCTGGGAGCTGAAGGCCACAGACCTTAAAATGTGCCAAGGTTGGAAAGCACCGATCTACTCCAACACCTTCAAAGATTACAATCCTCCCGACTGTAATAAAATCAGCATTATTTTTCTTTCTCAAATCATGTTAAAAGCTTCCAATATACAGCTTGATATGCTTCTATTCAGAGGTTCTATCTAGTTTCTGAGGGCATAAGTATCTGTCTCTGCCACTAATATGTTACTGATCTATGTTCAAATTACTTCTATTGACATATAATAAAGTCCTCTGGAGTTTAGAACTTGAATACCTAATTAATCTGAATAATTTTCTACCTTGAATATCAGACCCATCATTAAAATGCAGTTGCAGTCCTGATGGCGCCATTGAAACTTGGCCAGTGCTCATGGTCTGTGGTAACCTAAAAGAAAGCTTTTTTTTTTTACTCTAACATCCTGAAAAGGGCATTCCCTCCTCAGTCCAATTGCAAATGATGCCAAGCCTGATAAACTTAAGTGCCTGGTGGAAATATAATTGTTTATCCAACTAGATCTATGCTGCTGGGTCTCATGTTATCTCTTTTTGTTATCTTGATCTTAAGATATTGCAATGTTATGGTATAAACGTTTTAACAATGCTGCCCTCTTTTGAACTTCTTCTTTGGAATCATAGTGAAAAACAGTTTGTACAAATGTAGAAACCTGTATGTACATATGTACATAAATACATACATATGATGGAATGATTACTCACAAACAAATTTGTTGCCATGACCACTATAACTTGGTTACAGCTTAATTATACCTGGTATGAATATGTCTTTTTCCCCTTCTTTTGTAGCTTATCTGAACTATTTCCAGTAAATGACCATTTGTAAATGACTCAGGAAAAATAAACCCAGAAACATAAGGATATAGATTTCATTTTCTGGGTATCATGTTATATTGTTCTGACTTGCCATTGTAGTTTGGAGGCCTCGGCCTTAAGAATCTCTCTTGCAAAGCTGTCACAGAGCTGAAGATTCCCTCTAGAAGCTTTCTAAAAATACCCAAAATTCCCTTTTGAGATCTTCCCTCTTCTCCCTTCCCCACATGACCCTTCTCTTGACAGGAACCATGCCACCCTACAGTGTCCATCAAATCTAACTTGGCCTGTGTCAGCCACAGTTCCCTATAATCTCCCAGGAGGCATAGTGGTGCCAGAAGTGCCAGAAGTCTTTATCCACATCTCTGAAATATAAACAATATTCCAGAATAATGACAGGAGCTGCATTAGCAACCAATACCCTTTAACCATTTTGGTCCAGATAACGTTAAGGAAAAAAAATACTATCATTAATACCTGGCTTGGAGTCTTCAACACATATTTAGCCTTATCTACTGTAGCAAAGTACCTCAGTGAACAGCAAATTTCAGACTGCTTCTTTTTTTTTTTTGTCTTTCAGAGAGACAGGGTTTTTTTTTCCTGTAAGCTTCATGTTTTTACAAAAAAAAAAAAGATCAAACATCCTGCTAGGTTTAGGATAGAAAGTCGGGAGATCAGTTCAAACAGCATGTAAACAAGTGTCAGATTCTTCTAGAAAATGACTATGGCTGTCAAATCACTTTAAAAAAAGGAAAGCAAAATGGATTAAATGCCTGCCTTTTAATTTGTTTATGAAATGCATGCACATATTGCAGGACATTAGGATAGATGCCTTTTAAGGATTTTGAAGAATAGAGGGAAAGTGGTTTCTTTCAGCAGCTGGAAATTTACTTTGGATGGAAAATAGGTTTCCTAGAAAACACAGACTTGCCATTGGCATTCAATACTTCTTTCCCCAATACTTCTCATCAGTTATGATAGACAATCAAATGTACAGGCATGTGTTGGGAGGGGGGGTTGGTGCAGTGTATCACTTATAACTTCCTACTATTGCTAAATATGCATTTATAACTTCCTACTATTGCTAAATATGCACAGTGAAATCCAAGGTATGCCATTAAAATGATAGAGGATCGATAGCAGTGGTGGTATTCTACTGGTTCGGCCCAGTTCTGCCGAGCTGGTAGCAGCGATGAGCACCGGAGACCAACTGGTTCTCTCCGCTGCTCTGCTGTTGGGCCCACCTGCCCACCTGGGCTCCCATACTCACCTTTATCCTCTGAATTTGAACTACAACTGTTTGCACAGCACAGCAGAATGCCGTGCAGCAGTTGCTGAAGCAACCGGGAGAGTGCAAGCTTGCAGGAAGTAAGTTTGCGTCTGTGCCTATGCAAACGCCTCTGCGCCTGTGCAAAGCATGCATTTGGTGCGCGCGTGCACAAAGTGTGTGCACACATGCAAAGCGCACCCACCACGCCACATCCACCAAACCAGTGGTAAAAATATTTGAATCCCATCATAGATAGATAGATAGATAGATAGATAGATAGATAGATAGATAGATAGATAGATAGATAGATAGATAGATAGATAGATAGATAGATAGGTAGGTAGGAAGGTAGGAAGGTAGGAAGGTAGGAAGGTAGGAAGGTAGATAAGATAGATAGATAGATAGATAGATAGATAGATAGATAGATAGATAGATAGATAGATAGATAGATAGATAGATAGATAGATAGATAGATAGATAGATAGATAGACAGACAGACAGACAGACAGACAGACAGACAGACAGACAGACAGACAGACAGACAGACAGATTTTATATGTGAACAGTCATTCAGCCAGTGAAGCTAGAATACCAAAAAACAACTACTGGTCTTTCTTACAAATGAAACAAAAAGGTTTCAGTAGCTTTCATTTGCAATGGCTATCACAAACCCAACTCCAATCCCAAAATAAAAATATGGTAATAATAAATCCTGCAGTTTTCCCTAGACTCCACTCCAAATGACATGAAATGGAGTCAATCATAATAGAGTATTTATCAGAGGCTCACACTTCAGAAGCCTCTGGCACAGCTTGAGATGTTGGAAGCCAGCCAAGGCTCAGCCAAGGATAACAAAACAGCTTTCATTCAAGTATTCCGAGCCAATTAAAAAAGACAAATTAGCAGTGTCCTTATCTCTACCTCCTTCTCCCCTTTCCACTCCAGAGGAGTTCTTGGGAAGGAATGTTTCTCATTCTGAATTATTGGGCCTCTGTGAACTTCTTCAAGGTCTGTGATGGATGGAAATCTGTTCTTGTGTGCATCAAATGTCATATGGCTGCATCGAGTCAAAATAATGGTAAAGCTGGGGACCTGCAAATAGAAGGGAAAACTGAGATACTATAAGAAGAAGGCACCACACATATTATACTTCGTGCCCTTTGACAGAGAGCCACTAATGATGCTGCCCTGTGAAGCTAATTCATAAGGTTAATTTTAATTAAGCAGAAAAGAAGTCTGCTAGACTAATCCAGAATCCTGGTTTCAACAGTGGGCAGCTGATGCCTCTTAGAAAAAGGTGTGTGTGTGTGTGCTTCAGTTGCTATTCAGTAGCTTGCTATACAAAAAAACATATTTGAGGTCTTCTCCAAATCGTTTAAAAAAAAAAAGCAATATAACTTATTCTGATTCATTAATAGGAGGACCATATTTGTTTCTTAGTGTAAAGATGAAAACTCAGCAATCTGGAAATAGTTGATGTATTTACTATCTTTGGTATGCAATGGTTAAGAAATGGTCTAGAATCACGCTAATCTTTGCTAGAAAATGTTGTGTTTGTAAAGCAATTAAACCAGCATCAAAGTATCTCAAAAGGTGGCTGCCTTTGCTTGGAAGATTTCCAGTGAAGGGCAGCCTATTATCTTTCTACATAATTGGTTTCATCACAGTAAATAACTGTTGGAAGCCAGCTGGAAAGGTTATAAATAGTGATCACATGACCCCAGGATACAGCAACTGCTATAAATACATACCTGTTTCCAAGAACTCAAATTTTGATCATGTGAGCATGAGGATCCTACAATAGTCGTAAGTGTGAAAACCAGTCACAAAGTAACTTTTTTTCAGTGCCATTGTAATTTCAAACAGTCACTAAATGAATGGTTGTTGAGGTCTACCAGTACTGGAATTGGGAAGATTTATGCAGTTCTGAGCAAAATATCAAAAGCTTTCTCTACATATCATCATCAATACATATACTATGATTACTAAGTGGTTAAGGAACAGTGTGATATGACTGCAAAACAATATTGCATTTCAATCAAAACATAATTCCTAAATCTCAGGAAATACCATTTCTAATACAGCATATTCCACAATAGACCATATCTCAAGCACCATCTCCAATAGTGGATATTATGGATTCAGAGAATTTGAAATAGTTTATTCAGACATTTGAAGTTTATAAGATTGAAAGAAGTGATATCTTGTGAAAAGACAAGGGGGATTTTAAATGCCTGATATTCTCTCATTTTGTTTATCAAGGAACAAATGGCAGGATGTAGAGTTAGACATTTAACCAAATCTGTATCACAGAAAGCTGTTCATCAAAACTTTGGTTTATTATCTTATATATGTCAAACTGTTGGGATTAAGAATAAGAGATTGAGGTTTATACTGCAGGCTACTTCTGCTGACTGCCGGCTGACTGCAATCTTGCAGATCAAATCTCACCAGGCTCAAAATTGACAGCCTTCCATCCTCCTCAGGTGGGTAAAAAGAGGACCCAGAATGTTGGGGCAATATGCTGACTCTGTAAACTGCTTAGAGAGGGCTTTAAAAGCACTGTGAAGTGATATATAAGTCTAAATGCTATTGCTATTGTAACACCCCTCCCATTAACTTGATGACTTTGGGACAGTAACTGTGTCTTAATCCAATCAACTTCGTGGAATTGTGTCTATAGGGGGAAATGGGGATTTCTTGATGTTTTATGTTCTTGAAGGAGAACAAGCTGTAAAATATAGTTTAGTAAATAAATAACAAATAATAATCAAAGGCTTCAATCTAGTTCTCTAATTACAAGGTTAGTTTTGCAGTTTTTTCAGTCCTAGTGTAATACTTGAATAAACATGTGTCCCACTAAAGAATCCAAATCTTAAGTGACCCCTTTCTTGTTCCCTAAGATTTGGTGGCTGTGTCACAAGGGATTTCTGCTTAAGGAAAGCAGAAGCCCAGAGGTGGTATTCAGCAGGTTCTGATCAGTTCTGGAGAACCGGTAGTGGAAATTTTGAGTAATTTGGAGAACCGGTAAATACCACCTCTGACTGGCTCTGCCCCCATCTATTCTCTGCCTCCTGAGTCCCAACTGATAGGCTGGGTCTTCTTTTGTTGCCCTGCACAGGAGAATAGAGCTGAAAAGCAAGTTAGTGGGGTGGGGAGGGAATGGAGATTTTACAGTAACCTTCCCCCAGGAATGGGGTGGGAATGGAGATTTTGCAGTATCCTTCCCCTGCCATGCCCACCAAGCCACGCCCACCAAGCCACGCCCACAGAACCGGTAGTAAAAAAAATTGAATCCCACCATTGCAGAAGCCCTTTAAACAGTTGGTTGGAAGTTTTATGGTCTTGAAAGACCAATGTTTAAAAAGACAAGTTTAGTCTGAATTCCTGCCCTTGCAAAAACTTTCCCCAAGCTGATGAGGTGAAGTGTCTTTGGAGAAGAGTGATTGCTCTGAGATGAGGTGGGTTCAGACCAATGTGGGATCAAAATATTCCTCCTGATAAGCCATCAGGCTCAAGCAAGTGTCAAAAAGATTCAGTGGTTAATTGGATGGCTTTTCTCTTTCCCAAATGATTCGGAAGTATGAAAGAAAATATCTAAGAACTTTCCTGTTATTAACTTAACTGTTCCTTTCAATTAGAATGAAAGTTACTGTGGTCCTGGAAAAAGTCTCAGCATGGTCAGAAATGACTTGCATTATGTTGAATCTCAGATTGTTGAGCTCTGGACTGAAATTCAGGGACATGTTATTTTCCAAGCAGTGATAAAAGAAAGGAAAAGATTCCTCCTCTTCATGGGGATCTGCTGGATCACTAATGTATATACAACTGGATGTCATTGGATGGCTTCCTCTTGAAAGAAAGGGTTTTTTGCAATAGTGTCAAATATCTGCAGCTCGGGTGTAAGATCAGAGTGAAGGTTCATTCTCTGAGCTTTTGGATTGGTTTCCAAATGTTTGGTTATCAGACTAAGTAACATCTTCAGCTGATTTTAGGGGATCATTATGCCACTTTACATCCAAATGTGCATCTATACTAGTGTTGAGGTTACTGGTCCAACATTGTCTCTTTCTTGAAGCATGGGGAACAGATCAGAAATTGGGGGTCAAAGGACTACAGTATTAGGAATTCCAGCTGAATCCATTATTTCCAGGCATGTGATTCCTGCTTTTCCAATACATATTCTTCGGCAAAATCTAGTTTTTTAGTTCAAGCAATTAACTCCCAGGTTGACTGAAAAGCCTGTAGATCAATTCCAACAGATTGACTAAATGTCAGTGAGACATAAGAATGACAGGCCTTATTAAACGGGGATGGGAACAATCTACAATCCATAATCAAAAGAGATGTGGCAAGAGCTTTCTGCTTCACCAATTTCTTTCTTTCCTTCCTGGGTATTTTTATTCCTAGAAGTGTATCATGACCAGAAGTAAATTCTCATAAAGATAAAAGTAATTGGAGTGAAGAAATTTGAGGGAGAAATGCTTGAGAAACAAAGAGTCAATTCCATCTCCTATCCACTCCCCCTGAAGACTTAAGCTTCTGTTGCCCACACCAGGCATTACAGAAGCTTTCCCAACTTGGGTTCTTCTAGCTGACCATTCTAGCCAGGTTTGGTTGATGGAACTGCAGCTTAACATAATTGCTGAGCACCAAACTGGTGAAAACTGCTTTTTAAGCATTTAACACATCAGCTTATTGGGAAGGTGGAATGGATTGGATCTGGCCCCACTACTCTCCACCTTCTTGTCTCCCTTCTAATTATAGTTCTCTTATAGGAGCACAACAAATGGGGTGAACTATCCTAAAGGGTTTTGTTGTTTCCAGTTGAAATGTGGTCATTCCTCAGGTCAAACACTCACATGTCTTGAGATAGCTTTGCCGCTGACTGTCTCAAAAGGAGGATCTGTGTAAGAAAAGCTGAGCTTCGGAGACAAAAACACACACCCAGACAAAGGGAAATGAGAGCAAAAGGGAAAGGGAAATGTCCAATTTGTTAAATGCTGTTTGGCTTTTGTCTCATTGATGGAGGAAGAAGATGAGGATCTGTTGAAGAAGAGGGAGAAAGAAGACTCCTTCCTGGTCCAGCTCGGAAAGAGCCCAAGAAAGAACAGATAACAATAGAAATGATGACCAAAGACAAAAACAAATCCATCCCATTGACAGATAGTTGCTTGGGGATAAATTAATAGGGGTGGGGTGGGGTGGGAATCAAACAGCTCCATTTGGGCATTCCATTTATTTTGTATCTGTGTAGGTTCTTTTCCAAGAACTGCACAGCTGCTTATTTCATCTCCTGGGTAAAGCCTATACCTCCTAGACCCCCTCCTTTTCTCTATGTGACTTGTGTGAATGAAATAAAGTTCTGAAGAAAACAGAAATGAAACCCTCAGAAGAAGAGAGGATGAAGTAAAAGCCAAGTTAGGGGTTTAATGTCTGAGCACCTGGATGAACAATGAAGCCATACAGTGTCAGAGTTGGTTCACACTGTATGCGGCTGGAGACCTCGCAAAAAAAGAGCAAGGCAATAGCTAAATATTTTTGTGTTGTCAAGAAAAATGCACCAACATGTAAAAAGTTCGTGTAAAGCTCATATTAAAATTGATTTGAGGGCACCCTTACCTCGCTCTCGCCACCTTCCATTCCTTCATCCAAATATTTTCCTCAAGTTCAACTTATTTAATAAAATGGGCTTGGAAACTCCAAGTCTATAACATCGCTTGTAGCACAGAAAGGTTCCTGAAAGAATGAGATTGCTATTGTTTACCAAGGTAGGGTATGGGGAGCATTCTGCTATGAACCTGGATACTCATCCTTGGCTATTGTCAGTGGTGGGATTCAAATAATTTAACAACCAGTTCTCTGCCCTAGTGATTTCTTCCAACAACCAATTTACCAAACTGCTCAGAAAGTTAACAACTGGTTCTCCCGAACTGGTGCGAACTGGCTGAATCCCACCACTGGCTATTGTCCTATACCTTTTATCCATAAGGACAGTTGTGCACACTCTGTGAAACTAGAAATCCTATGCAGTTATTCCAATGAATTTGAGTGTCATGGCACAACCTATGAGTAGCAGGACTCCATGACACTGGAATCTTGGTGTATTGTAGGTGTGAATAGCACAACGCCTCACAGCATTAACAAAATTTCCCAGATCATTCAATAATATAATAAAGAATAATATAACAATATTGAAAAAATAGAATAAATCTAATAATTAGTAGAAGTGAATCTAGTAATGTAGTAAAAGTAAATAACTCTGGATTGAATTGTAAAATTCCTTGTGCTGTCTAACATTTGTTCTTTATTAGCAGATGTTTTATTTATTCAAGGTGGTAATTTTCTGCCTTCTGCACAGAGGTGGATTTGAAGCTGTACAGATGCAGATAGATAACTCAACAAGACGTCCATAACAAATTACATTTATTGGTTCATCAGGTATCCTCATAACTCACATTTGTGACAAAGTTCTTCTTTAATGACCAATCCTTTGTATATCTGCCTTGTAGTAAAGATGGTTATCTCCTAACCCATCTGGTAGTGATAGAAAGAAGCTGCCATGAGTTAGAGAGTTCAGACAAAGAATGAAGAAAACTTCCCCCACCCTTCGAGGGTCAATTTAGTGACCAATTAGGATTACAGATGTGGCCACGTGACATGAACTACATTTCCCAGGATACCTTTAACTACATTTACCATGATGCATTCCCTTAAGGGGACAGCTCATAATTCCTAAGTAACTATCCAATTTCCATAGACTGGCCGGGACAGCACAGGTAACATCATCAATGCAAGTGAGTGTGGGGCTTGCTGCATTTTACTTTCATATTGATTTGCAGTGATGATTGTGCTGTATTAGCATACTCCAAACCCTCGCAACCGATTGGTCCAGACGGACAGCGACCTGAT
This sequence comes from Notechis scutatus, assembly GCF_049901735.1. Lineage (NCBI taxonomy): Eukaryota > Metazoa > Chordata > Lepidosauria > Squamata > Elapidae > Notechis > Notechis scutatus. The sequence continues at coordinate 31,362,311 of NC_142009.1, forward strand.
TGGTCGAAACCTCGGCCGTGATTGGAGCGCTAAGAATCTGCCGCGATTGGCTGTGCCGATCGCGGGAGATTCAAAGCGCTGCCATTGGCCGCCCAGCTGCGAGCCAGCCCTATATGAAGGGCTGCCGCGGCTTGTATTCTTCAGACTGTTCCTATTCTAAATAAAGAGCTGAACTCACTAGAATGGTCTCGCGTCTCACTCGAACCGATCCACCTCAGATCTAACACTGGCGACGAAGGTGGGATCGTGAGACAAAGAGACCACCCAGCACGTGGCGAGGCGGCACACAGCAGCAAGCAGCATGGCCGGTATCAACTCGCCACCCGCACCCTTCAATCCTGCTACCGAGGACTGGGAATCCTATACCGATAGGTTCCAGATGTTCCTCGAGAGTAGCAATCTTAAAGATGCCAACGGCCACAAGAAACGGGCCGTATTCCTCACACACTGCGGGCCGGCGGTGTTTAAAATGGCCGAAGCCTTGGCCATTAGCCGGAGGACGTCAAGACCATGGAGTGGGGTGACCTCGAGCCCCTACTACGAAGCCACTACGCCCCCGTCGTGCCCATCCTCATCCGGCGGCACGATTTCTACAGGCGGGACCAGCGCGAGGGCGAGGGGCTTGGCGACTTCATAGCGGCACTACGAGATTTGGGTGACCTGGACGAGGCCCTGCGAGACCGCGTCGTCCTGGGACTCTGAGACCCCATTCTCCAGAGCCGCATCATGGCGAAGGGCGACATCTCCCTCGCCGATGCGCTCACAGAGGTAGCCGCGGCTGAAGCGGCCAAGAAATCGGCGGCTCGGATGCGGCAATCGAGCATCACGCCACGAGCAGCGACCAGCGAGACGACACCGAACCCCGAAAGGCGACCCAAGATCGACCACCAGGACACAACCACGCACCACGGCGACATTGACTCCTTCTCAGAAACCGAGGACGAGGAGGAGGAAATCCACCGCCTGCAAGCAGCACGAGGGCAACGGGAACCCCAAGGTCGTAAGTCGAGGTTCCAGTGCGCCGGCTGCGGAGCCGATCACCCCCGTTCGGACTGCCGGTTCCTCGATGCCGTTTGCCGACAGTGCAAGAAACGGGGCACATCGCCAAGGTGTGCAGGAATAAAAACACTACAGCCCGCGGCGACAAGATGGCAGCCCACGGAGGCAAGAGAACACCCCCACCAGATACCGAGACCTCCAGACGGAGAGCCGCTGGAGCCAAGAGGGTCGGAACAGGCGGCTCAACGAGGCAAGACAAAGGGAGGAAACACACCAGACCGTCATCGTCGGCCATTCCTCCACAAGCGACGCCAGAAAGGTATACGTGACGGTGGGGATAGAAGACCAGCCATGCGACATGGAGGTGGACTCCGGGTCCTTCCTCTCCATGGTCTCATGGCACACCATCAAGCGCCTGGTTCCCTCTATCCGCCGCAAGGAATTAGAAGACCAAACACTAACCCTCAAAGACTACCAGGGAAACCGCATCCCTGTAGTTGGCAGAGGCCATTTTAAAGTCACCTTCAAGAACCACACTGAAGTGCTACCCCTGACCATCGTCGACCGGGATCGGCCGAGCCTGTTGGGATTACAGTGGTTCGCACCCCTAGGCATTGAAGTAACCGGAATCCACCGCACCACAGAGTCGGACTGGGAAGCGGCGCTCGTGGAGGACTTCCGGGAAGTTTTCGACGACAGCCTAGGCAAGTACCGGGGGTCCCCTATCTCTTTTAATATAGACCCGAGCATCGCACCAATCCGCCTCAAGCCCAGACGAGTGCCATTTGCACTCAAGCCCAAGATCGATGAGCAGCTAGATAAGCTCATCACGCAAGGGGTACTGGAGCCAATCGATCATGCCAGGTGGGAGACCCCCATAGTCACCCCCATCAAGCCAGATGGGTCCGTGAGAATTTGTGGGGACTATAAGGCCACCCTAAACCACGCGCTCCAGCAAAGCGCATACCCCGTCCCAGTAGTGCAGCACCTTCTGCACTCGCTGGGGGGAGGCCGGATCTTTGCAAAACTCGACCTGGCACAAGCCTACCAACAACTGCCGGTCGACGCCGCAACCGCCGAAGCCCAGACCATCGTAACGCACCGGGGGGCTTTCCGTTGCAACCAGCTCCAGTTCGGAGTCAGCGTGGCACCCGGGGTCTTCCAAAGCCTCATGGAAAGACTCCTCCAGGGCATAGAGGGGGTGGTGCCCTACTTTGACGAGGTCTTGGTGGCTGTGAAAAACGAAAAGCAACTAGAAGCCTGGTTGAGGGAGGTACTGAAGAAATTCAGAGACTCGGGACTCAAAGTAAAGAAAGGGAAGTGCCAGCTATGGGCTGAGAGGGTCGAGTTCCTAGGGTACCTCCTAGACAAACAAGGGATCCACCCCACAGAAAAGAAACTGAGAGCCATAAGGGAAGCGCCACGACCCAAAAACAAAACGGAACTGCAGGCTTTCTTGGGACTGTTAAACTTTTACAATGTCTTCCTACCTCAAAAGGCGACCGTGGCGGAACCGTTGCATAGGCTGTTAGATAAAACAGCCACCTGGACCTGGGGAGCACGGGAGGAGAGCGCCTTCAACAACACAAAGAGCCTCCTAACATCTGACGCAGTACTAATCCAGTACAGCGAGACCCTGCCATTAACGGTAACGTGCGACGCATCGCCTTTTGGGATCGGCGCCATCCTCAGCCACCAGCTACCAGACGGGAGGGAAGCACCCATGGCCTTCTCATCAAGGACACTTTCAAAACCGGAGTGGAACTACAGCCAGCTCGACAAAGAGGCCCTAGCAGGCGTCGCAGGCGTCAAGAAATTCCACGAATACCTTTACGGTAGGACGTTTACAATCATCACGGACCACAAGCCACTGCTAGGGATCCTGGCAGGAAATAAGGCCACACCGAACATTCTATCACCAAGAATGACAAGGTGGTCTGAATTCCTGTCAGCATACAATTACCAGCTGGTTCACCGACCCGGAAAGGACATCGCCCACGCAGACGCCCTGAGCCGCTCACCCCTGCCCGACCTAGAAGACGACCCGGCACCCACGACAAAGGTACTTCAAATAGAGACAATACCCAACCCACTAGTGACCGCGCCAGACATTGCCAGAGAAACAAATAAAGACAAGCGCTGGCGCGAGTCCTAAGCTGGGTTGGAAAAGGATGGCCGGAAGGGGACAGGGACAAACTATTCAGACCCTTCAGAAACAGACAAACTGAACTCTTTACCGAGAAGGGCTGTATACTTTGGGGGGACAGAGTGGTAATCCCGGAAACATTGCAAGAAAGGGTATTGGGGATGCTGCATGAGGGGCACCCAGGGATGGTTAAGATGAAAAGCCTGGCCAGAAGCTATGCATGGTGGCCAGGCATGGACAAACAGATCGAAACCTGGGTAGCCAAATGCAAACAATGCCAAGAATCCAGACCCAATCCTCCCGCCGCCCCAATACATGAGTGGGAAACCCCAAGAGGACCGTGGTCTCAGATTCACATAGACTTCGCGGGACCAATCAAGGGGCACATGTACCCCATCACAGTAGATGCTTACTCCAACTGGCTGGAGGTAAGCACCATGAAATCAACCACAATGGAGGCGGTAATAAGGAAACTGGGCAAACTCTTTGCCACACATGGCCTGCCAGATATAATAGTGTCGGACAATGGGCCCCAGTTCACCACGCTAGCGTTTGAACAATTTCTGGCAGGCCAGGGCATACGCCATGCGTTAACCGCGCTGGCAAATCCGGCGGCGAATGGACGGGTGGAACGCATGGTCCAATACACAAAAAAAGCCATACAGAAAATAGAAACAACCAACATACAAGATAAAATCAGTAAAATGCTCCTCATCCAACATATTACACCTAGCGCAACCACAAATAGAAGCCCGGCAGAACTAATGATGGGCAGAAAACTACAATCAACACTAGATAGAATGCACCCCACATACACCCCTGACAAACCCCCAGGTTCCTCCAGCAAGCACAGAAAATTCAACATAGGTGATGCCGTATACGCAAAAAGCCTGTCAGGGGAACCACTCTGGATACCAGCAACGATCACCCAAATAACCGGCCCCATATCATACCGACTAGAAACAAGCGACGGGAAAAACTGGAAACGGCACATTAACCAACTGAGGTCCAGAATAGCCAACAACCATACACCCGAGCAAGAAACTAGAAGGGGGGGGAACGGCAAGCATTAAAGAAAGAGGGACCCCCCTAGCGCAAGCTGAACAACCCCCACCCGGAACAAATAACCTGCAAATAAACCGGTCCTACTCACCAGTAAACACAGGATCAACAGAACAGGCAACCCCGGAATCATCACCGGGAAGGAACAGCCAGGCCAGTTCAACCAGCCCGGAAAGATCCGGTGGGAACAACAGAGACGGCAGCTCAACCAGCCCAGATAGACCGGGAAGGAGCTACCAAGAAAGGCCCAGCCCGACCTTCCAAGCGGTTCCATCCCTGAGAACCGGAGCGACAGAGAAGGCCTCCGAACCAGTCAACAACCAAACGGGAACTGAGCCGCGCAGGTCAAATAGACAGATACGAAGCCCCGCTTACCTGCGCGACTACGTCACGACGCACCGACAGACGAAACCAAGAGGGGAGGGGTGTGCTGTATTAGCATACTCCAAACCCTCGCAACCGATTGGTCCAGACGGACAGCGACCTGATTGGTCGAAACCCCGGCCGTGATTGGAGCGCTAAGAATCTGCCGCGATTGGCTGTGCCGATCGCGGGAGATTCAAAGCGCTGCCATTGGCCGCCGAGCCGCGAGCCAGCCCTATATGAAGCGAGCCAGCCCTATATTCTTCAGACTGTTCCTATTCTAAATAAAGAGCTGAACTCACTAGAATGGTCTCGCGTCTCACTCGAATCGATCCACCTCAGATCTAACAATGATGTTATCCATTTGGTTAATGAAACATCTACAACCATACAATCAAGTTCAGACACCAAAAACCCTATTTAGTGTATATGACACCATCAATGGGCACAGTAGCTGGTATTTTTGTGTCTGAACTGTGTCTACAGTTACCTAAACAGACTAGACTGGAGTGGACTTAACTAGACCAGACCAGACCAGATGAGACTAGAGAAGCTGGGAGCTTGCAAAGCAAAGCACAAGCCTCTTCTAACGTCTTTATTTTCCAAAATGCCTCTGGACCTAGGCAGACTCAACAGGCAGTGGGAGAAAATGAAACTATGAGTGGCTGCACTCTGATGTTTCTTTGGAAGTGCAATCAGAAAAAAAGTCAAAATATGCTATTTAGACATGAGTTATTGATCAATATTTCTTAAATAAGAGACTAGATTAAATAGCTTTGAAATAAAGGAATGCCTTGTACCCACCCCTCAGATGGAAACCTGCAAGCTCAGTGCTGAATGCGGCTTCCAAAATTGTATTAGTAATTTTTAAGATGAAAGAAGAGGAAAATTGCTGAAAAGATATCGTGATATCTAAAAATTAATTTAATTAACTTCATATACCAATGAAATGAAACCAAATTTGGTTTTTTTTCCTGCACCATTTACCAGTTTTTTGGACTTTGTCCTATGACATCACAATAAAAAAAATTAATTGTTGCCTTTGTCCATAAGTTGCATATCCCTGAGATAAACGATGCTTTCAATATAGGTTTCCGATACAGGACTGTTGGAGAAGAAAGACGTTTGGACTTCTTTCTGCAGTCTGAAGTGCCGTTATCAGTTCTAGTTTTTGTTTTTCTTCTTTAGGCATAGATTCAACCTTAGTAGTCATCAATCAGGTATGACGTCTGACTCCAGAGAGGAAAGCCCAGGTCAGGTTCTGATAGGGAAATCTGGCAGACTGTCTAGTCTAAGAACAAAAAATTCTGCTCATCCAGCTAAATTTGCCAGGATGCTACATCATCCAATGGCCCAATGAACAAACAATCTGGGACTTATTGATCCAGAACACTGGTCAGCAAATGTCTTTCAGTTGGGTTTTCTTCCTACAAATCAATCAATCCATCCATCCGTGTCTCCACCTCAAATGTAGCCAGTAGAGGTTCCCTTCCCACACAGGTTTTGACCCTTCCATTGCCTGTTGCTTATGGAATTCCCTATCTGCTCAGTGACTCAGCTGACAGCAAGAGAGACAATGGTTTTTTACCTCATCCCAGGCTGTCAGGAGCCTCTCTTATCCAGGCAATGTTTTTCTATTAGTCTAACACTCCATTGTGCTTCCCTGTTATCAGCTACAGTGATGATGTAATACTCTGGGCTTGGAAGTAGCTCTTCCACCAAGACAGTTCCATTTTACTTGGGAGGAGAAAGAAGCAAGAGGATTATTTATCACCAGCCCCAGGAGGTTGTATCTTTTGGACAACTATTTCCAGCCCAGAGTCAAAACCGCATTTAAGTTTCTCTTTGAAGGAATCCATGTGCTTGAACTTTATTGATTTTGGGCAACCCATTTAAACAAAATTTTCCCCTTTTTAGGCAAAAAAAATTACTTTCACATAAATTAATAGACTAAAGGTGCAGGATTTTCTTTCAAGGTATTTTATTCAGGCAGAGGCAAAAGAACATTATGAATTCCACATCCACACAAAACTGTCTTTTATTCCAGTCTCATGAAGCAAAATGAAACTCTGCTGCCATTAAAAGAAGAGTGTGATTTAAAATCAGAGGGCCTTAACCACCAGGAAAGGCTCCTCCACATGTTTCCCAGCAGATGATGACCTATAGGAGTGAGGTAAAGGGAGACGTTTAAATCTTCTGCTGAGGGAAACCAAGTTACCTTGGACTATAAACCTAAGGTTAAAGCCGTATTTTTCAAATCTTGAGTTGATGAGAATCTCCTCCATAGGAACAAGATTATGAATCAACAACACATTTCCTTAAAATGTAAGAACACATTTGGGACCAGCAATAAACCGTTGACAGTATACAGAATTTCTGTTCAGATGCCAGCCAGCTATAACCTTTTGAAGGTTGTAGCATACCATCTCCACTCCTAGTTTTATGCTTTTTTCGGGGTGGGGGATCTCCGTCAGTCAAATGATCACATGGACATTGAACATTTTCACTTCTCAGTCTGCTTTTGCATTTGCACTTCTAAATTTTAGAATTTTTTTCCCATAAACATAACTGCAAACCTAGTTCCTATAAACTTATATCATATAAGCTTGTGCCCTATGCCCTAAGTAATAATACATAGAAAACAATACTAGTTGTTTTTTATTGATAATAGCAAATAAAGAAATCTGTTGGAATGATAATTCATCTAATACAATAATGGCCTTCAACTGCAACTTTTAAGAAAATCTTTTTTAGAATTGTTCATCATTTGCAGCATTACAGCTTTAATGCATATTAACTAGTGTGTCCTTAGTGAGAACATTAAATAATAACTGTTGAAAGGCTTACGTTTCAACAATTTCCAGGTGGAGTTAGAGGCCTTTCAGTCATCTAATTAAAAAAAAGTATTATTGATTAGTGTGTGAAAGAACACAAGTTGCTGAGCAACAGTTTGGAAAACCTGAAGGCTTTATATTAATAACTAGTCCATTGGGAGTCTCTGTTTGTCCTCTTGGCCCAGTGCAAGAGGACTTTGGCCTTCTCTTATCATGGAGGGAAAACCAAAAGACCCAGGAATGCAAATGGTCAGCCTCACAGTGCTGTCAATTAATCAAACAGTGCTACCACCCATTAACCCTTTTGTGGGGCAAGTGAGGTAAACAGAGTTTAGTGTTCACTAAATATATATAGAATGTAGTAGAAAGGCTGCATCTTTGGGAGGATGCCGCTGCAACAAAGGATGCTGGTGTTTTTTTTAATTGGGCCAGACCAGGACTGGATTTGTACTGGCAACACTGACCAGCAATAGTTTTCCAGGAATTCAAACAGACTTTTTCTTAGCTGAGCTGGAGCTTTCAGGAACTGAATCTAGAAACTTTGGGAAGAACAGCTTGCCTTTGGAAGTTGTGGGAGCGTCATCACTTGAGACTTTCAAGAAGAGATTGGACTGCCATTTGTCAGAAATGGTGTAGGGTCTCCCGCTTGGGCAGGGGTTGGACTAGATGACCTACAAGGTCCCTTCCAACTCTGATTATCTGTTATCTGAATGGCTGTAAGAAAACTTACGTTGCACAATTGTCAGACAGGTGTTACTCTGATGCCACAGAAAGTTGTCCTTCATCTCAGGGGTCTCAAGGCAAAGGTAAAATACAGTTTAGCTTAAATTACCAAAATCAAAGCAGGTGATAGACTTGGAGGACACAACTATTTTTTTCCCATCTCATGCTATAGTCATCAAAAATCCCTGCACACAATGTTTCTTAGCTGAATTAAAATAAGTTTTGCCCAACACGCTAAAGCTACATCCCCCAAAACAGACAAGGCTTAGTTTTTAAAATAATATGAAAAACTTGGGTTGAAAATTTGACACTAAAAATCTCCAATATTAGGGGAATAACTGTTTGAGGGTGAGGCGTTGGCCTTTGAAAGGCATATCAGAAGTGAAACTAAAGACATAATAGTTTGATTACACTTGGTTAATTTTTTTTTAGTCTTGTATTTAATATTTTTCTGTGAACACACCAAAAATACAGATCATGTATTCAAAAATGGAAGTCTTAAAAAATTGTATCCGAGCCTTTGAGAAAGTGCAAATAATCACGAACCTCTGACACCTTAAAAACAGTAATGGTATGCAGGAGTATCCATGAGTTATTCAAAAATGAAGGTGATAACCACAACTCCTCAATCAAAGCCCTGTCACTTTGTCTATGTGTTGTTTGCATTATGCATGTAAAAAAGGGGTGATTATGCATGTAAAAAAGGTTGCAGACACCATCTTGATTTTTTTGACAGATAAATCCCAGCATCATCAAAGATACGTTATATAAATGACTGTTACAGCACCTTTCAAATGGATTGTATTTTAAAATTGTTGACAACTCAAATGTTTGATAAAAATGTTACTATTCTGATGTTGGAATCACCTTAAAGCGTGACAAGGTATTACTGCATTATTCATTTGTGTGGCAGTGTTCACAATTGTTATTGACTGATAGAACAACTTAGGTAATATTCATTTATTTAAAAGTTTTCTAGCCCTAAGTATGTTTTTGGGATTTGGAATAGAGCATATCTACACTTACAGTTAAAACTGCTTCTGTCTATGCTGGAATGACTCAAATCAGCTCTAAGAAAATCCTGTACATACTGAAGATTTTGCAGAGCATTCAAGCTACCATATTCTTCCACTAGACAATCTCCTTTGCTGCTTTGCTCGCCCAACTTTCTGTTCCTGGAATGCAACAGCCAATTTCTTTCTTTCCTGTGAGTGGATGTTCATGGACAGGTGACCTTTTAGAGGTGTTTTGAAGAAGACGTCAACACTATTCAATTTAAACTTAATATGACGAGTCCAAAGATGACTGGTCAGGCCAATTTGGGCATGGACTATCCTGACATATGTTGGGCAAACATGTTGAGCTTCCATAGTGCACCTTACTTTATAAACTTGACAGCACTTGAGGATGAGGCTATATACCAGGCATAGCAATTTTATGCCAGTGTTTCCCATGTGGTCACATCTATGTCAAGTAACTTCAGGATCTTGGAAACATTTCTTTTGCCCTCCATGTAAGCATTTTCCAGTAGAAAGTTTCTTTAAAAGGGGCTGATTTAGTATGTGCTTATCCTGCATATGAATGATGTGATCTTCCCAATAGATCTATGCTCTCATTATTAGATAATCATTGGGGTGAGTGGGGTATCAGGGAGGGGTAGCATCCCTTTTGGAAGGGATATGTTACAGCCTTTCGCGGTGTTTTGCCTGGAAGTAGATACAACCCCTGAGTGTCCTTTTAGCCAAAGCCATTTTTGTATAATTAAATGTAATAAACTAATACTGAAGACTTTTCTCATGAAGCAATATATCAGATCTATGAAAGCAAAATAGCATTTTGTTTACTTTAAATTGTTTCATTTAGTGCTTTATTTCCCATACAGAGCTAATGTGGGAAATCCAGTTCCATATCTGCAGAAATCCAATAGAGCACTAGATGGCAGTATAGAGCAGTATAGATTGCCTTTCTGCCATCTTCTAGTGGTTCTATAGATATTTGCAGCCCAAATCTAATGGTAAAGGCCCTAATCTTGTGGAGAAAGATTAACAGTTTCAGCATTTTCAATGGGCCATAAATAATGGGTGCCTAGGGCTGCGTTAAAAGCTGGAACTGATTCTTTTTCAGCTGCCTGCTTGAAATAGGCCTCTTGACAGGGCCCCTCCCTAATTTCCTTGTAACATGCCACCAACAAAGGTCAATAGAGCAGAAATCCTTCTAAAGGGCCAATCTGTATTTGAATTATTTAAACAATGTCGAACAAGCAAGTTAAATGGAGCTTATCAAACATCACACCTCTCAAAGCACAATCAGAGATGGCAGGATATTAACTGGCAAACTCTCCGAGGCTGCCTGGGATGAGAAAAGCAAGGGGCTGGCTCCCCCCTCCCATTCTTTAAGAAGAGAAAAGAAGGGCACACACAGGTTCGTGGGTGGAAAAACACAGGTGTCTGTGGCTTTGCTGCCAAGAGGCAACGTCTCTGTTGCCAAGGACAAGCCCTGTGGATGGAAGCCATGTTGCATCTCTCCTCTCATTAATCACCATCCTTTGCCAGGCTGCTGAGGGCTTTAACAAGGGGGGGGGGGGAGGGGGTTTCTTACCAAAACCTTGAAGTTCAAATCAAATGCAAAGCAGTTCAAATTCTACTCAGGCTTTTCCATCCAGTTCAAGGAGGGAGATATTGGAAATAGCCCCCAAAGATAAAAACAGGATATTAGAAGTTGTTTGAATTCTGTTTTGTTTTGGTTTTGGTTTATTTTCTGGACAGAGGGTGTTTTCCATTAAAAGGAGGGCACTGAAAAAGATGATATTTTCCTCTTCAGCTCAAGTCACTTTTCATCTGGATGTTAATCTTAAGAGTAAAGGGAACAAAAATTACAGGAAATTCACTGGAAAACAAGGAAAGCTTTCTGAAATCTACAGTAGTGTTTTTGCACTACTTTTGCCTTTTTTTGACACAATGTGATTGGGATCCTGGCAAGTCTGGTTTTGGATAACATAGATCTGGAGTGCCATCAAAACCCCTTTAGAGCCCCAATATTCATCAGCAGTCAATATTTTACAAACTTGACAACTTTAAGCAGTGTAGAGTTCAACTCCCAGAATTCCCCAGCCATCATGAAGCCCACACATCTGAAAGCCACCTGTTCGAAAAACACTGCTTTAAACTTTTACCAAATTCTGAAGCAAAAACAGATCCCAATAGTTGATGGGTCCCAGCATGTGTGGAGAAAAATTTGATAGAATTCAGAAATGAGAAGAAGAATTGTACCACATTAGACTAACAGTGGGAATAGTACCAGACAGGGATTTGGTGTAGCAGGGAATGAGTTGCAAATCAGGATATCCCCTCCATCTGTCAAATCTTCCATGAAAGCAATAAGTAACTTTAGGAAAATCACCCTTTCAAAACTTCAAAACTATTAGGATAATAATGAAACAACTGTAACCTATTGTGCACATTTTAAATGAATAAATAATATAATCTCCTCTTTCTCCTCCTCCTCCATCATCATCATCATCATCATCATCAATTATTGACTAGTCACAGGGCCATATCAGAATACAAAATACAAGACAATATAAAGACTACATAACATATTAGAGAAAAGTACAAACTCAAAATAAATACAGCTCCCATTTCTGTATCATCCCTATAATATAACCTTAATTTACATACGCAGTACTGAATTGTATTGTTTTATTCAAATAAAAGGGAATATTATATGTAATATCGGAGTTCTGACCACACATACAATATGTTATGCTAATATATGGATCAATATTGATCCTTAATTTGATTTGAATTAATAAAATGTAATTTGATCCTTAATGAAGGATATTGACATTACTAGGTCTCTTCCAATTCTGGAATTCTATGTTCTAATGCCTAGGATTTTCAAACATCAATTAGAGCCCTACATGGAAAAATAGATCCCAGATGTTCAAGCTGGCTTTAGCAGGTCAAGAAAAACAAGATCTTATTGTTGATATACACAGGATAATTAAGAAAGCCAAAGAATACCAAAAAGAAAGCACTATGTGCTTCATTGATTGTAGAAAGGTCTTCAGTTCTGTTGATCATGGTTGTATCAATCGTGGAAAATACTCAGAAAAATGAGAATCCCAGAATATATCATTGTCTTAATGAGAAACCTATATACAGATCAGGATACCACAGTACTCTTGCAATAATGGTTATTCAGATAAAATGATCCTGACTATCATAACTGTCATAAAAAAGAGAAGTGTTTCCAAACATTTTTCTAAGTCAATTATTCTCGCATATTGCTTTCCAGAGGTTTTGATGCTACAATTTTCACTATCTGAAGGATACCACTTAGGCAAGGGCTCACCTAATCCAATCTTCCTTTCAAAGGATCTGGAAAATGATACTTACAAATTAGCCAAAGGTCTAATTGGTCTGTGGTTTGCAAATTAATCATCTGTCTGATCTTGTTATATATCAAGAGTTTTATTCTGGCAAACCATCTTTTCTGCAAATATTCCGAGACAGTTAAATCTATTTTTAATCTTATTTTTAGTCATACTTTGATTTAAGAAGTATGCTGGGTAGTAGTGGAAAATCCAGATGAATATTTGCATGAATTTTCCTTATGAGTATTGATGATTTGCTAATTTTTAGTTGCTGTGACTTGCTTTATTGTTAAACTGTATGCTGAGATTTTAAAATTACTTTCCAGTTCTTTAGTAGTTAATGCATATTCTTGACTTTTTCCCACAGATTTGGACTATCTTTTATCTTTAAATGTTGATGCTGCACAATCTCTGTGTAAGCAAAGATTATTTCCAAGTACATACAAGTTCAGAGATTCCTCTTCTTACTACTTTAGCTGAGCACCTACAGACTACTTTATTCCTCAAATAGCACATAAGTATATTTCAAAATCTGATACTTGCCTTCTTCTTTTCTTGTCTCCTCCTTTTATTTAACTCTTGTTTAGCCCTCATTTTGAAGGCTAGACAGAACAATCTGTAAAAAAAATAGATAATTCTTTTCCCCAGAAAAGGGATAGTAAAGAAAAAAATAAGCCAAACTTAAATGTAAATTCCAGAATAATTCTTCTCATGATTTAAAATAATAAAACAAGTATTTCATTCCAGATCAACATTCCTCTAATGGCAATGATATATCTGCCTGATGTTCTTTATATTTACATTTATTTATTATTTAAATCCCATCTTCATTGTTTTTACAAATAATTCAAGGCCATAAACATATCCAACACTCCTTCCTCTTTCTATTTTCCAAGAAGGAGAAGGAGAAAGAGGAGAAGAAATTTATGAAGTTTTCTGGCTTATACCCACATTATTAAGAGTATATTAGCAACTTTTGATACATTATATTAAAAGACACATGCTTTCATGGGGCTGCAGTTCACTTCATCAGATGCATACTGATCTTGCTAATATCAAGTTTTGAAAGACTAAACAGATTATATTAGGTCTTTCTGATTTGAACTGCAGTAGTATGGATGACCACTAGAAGGCCATAAACAATTTGCAATTTCTGTAGAGCTGTGGCAGCTCAGATCTCATAATTATACATAATATTGGGCTTACTGGATCCATAATCCGGCAACCCAGCAATTTGACATACCAAAAGTCAGATTCATATTTTTAGATGCACGGTATTCTTTCTTACATCTTATAGCAGAAATGTGAAAAATGGGTCCATTCATTCCCTGTTGCTGCTCCCTTGCAATATGGATTGTTCAATCTTCATTAATCAGTTTAATACATCTATTTTGTGTTACTCTCCCCCACCTATTATTTCTGCTCTGCTTATTCTTTCTGTTCTAATCATCTTGTCAAATAAAAAACTTTTAAAATGTATATGAAATCCTGTATTTAATAGTAATAATTCTAAAGGTCAGAACATTTGTATACTTTTTTAAAATAAATAGGATTTTAAGTATAAAGCAGCCTGCATAAAACTACTTTTTCCAATGACCTTCAAACTATTTTCCCCCTGAAAAGCCAGAGGCTTTATCTTTGGGCAATTCTATAATTTTTCTTGCTTTTAATCCAAAATATAACAACTGTTGGAAAACATCCAGTATATTGCTTTGAAGAATGATTACACTCTCTAGCCACCTGGTTTAATGCAGGAATAAGAAAAACAACTGCTGAAGGAGAGAAAAAAAGAACTTTCCTAGACAGGTTGAAATAGATGTTAACATCTCTGATGCTCTATACGATTTTGTTAAAGCAATAAGAAAAGATTGGCAATCCCTGCTTAACAGAAATTAGATAAAGGTGTATGTTTTTGAGGCAGTTTTCTACAGCCTGTTGCTTTCAAACATGTTGAACTCCAATTCCCTGTCTAGAGATGAAGGAAGCCATATACCAAAACTTCTGTAAGTTAGTTATCTGAGGAAGATGGAAGACAATGACAAACTAATTCCATCTTGTTGCCAACATAATTACTTGATACTTATGAGATCAACAGCAATTCAGTTCAGTTTACTTTTACGCTAGCCCATCAACATCCATTGTGCCTTACTCATGAGGGTACCCTAATACCACTGGTTTTTCTTTGGTGACCTACAGCTGAAGAATTTTCAGGCACTTATAGCTTGGCCATATTTTTGCCACTTAATTCTAAAAGATAAGTGAGATATAAATGTTTTGTATATAAAAAGGAAATTTAGGTTGGCAGACTTACCGTAGTTAGTTTTTGGGAAAGCTTTACAAAAGCCTTGCTCTGGGTGTTTCATTCAGCCAGTCCCTGTCGTAGAACGCATATTAAGAGATAGTTTGCCAACTGGGACCTTGGAGAAAATCCTACCTACTTGGCTGCATTTACTGAAGCACAAGCGATCGAGACTTATTTTTAAACAAAGCCATTGGAAAATAGCTGATGAATGTTAGAGAATATTTGATTATAATGCCTGATTTTTTGTTGTAACATTTCAATCACTGGGATTGGAGAGTGAGAAATTTGAGAAGTGGAGAGACTCCAAAAGTCAATATTATATATTTAGAGTTTTGGGAACAGGGTTTTTCAGTTAATTTTGGAATATTCTCATTTTTCTTTAAAAAAAAAACATTTCTGAGTTGAGTTCTGGGCTCACTTGCATGTGTTCATAAAATGTCTCTGCAACCCAGAGTTTACAAGGAGGAAGAACCAGCAATAACACTAGATAAATTTATTTATTTAGTTTTATTTTCATTTCATTATTTTTACAAATAAGGCAGTGAACATATCCAACACGTCTCCCTCCTATTTTCTCCACAACAACCCTGTGAGGTGGGTTGGGCTGAGAGAGAGAATGACTGGCCCAAGTTTGAAATTACTTTAAAAAACAAAGGGGTTGAACTATTATGGAAATAAAAATTTTGCTATTTCATTATTTAGAGAGATAAGGTAATGAATTTTATTTCAAAACATTTATTAATGGAGATCTCAGAACAATATTTTTCCTATGGTAATACCTAATAACCCAATTGTCATGTGGGTCCTAAGTTTTAACCAAGCAAATTCTCCTGTTTACTTTATTGCTGCTTTGTGGTTCATTTTGCATATCGTTGGATAATTAGGAAGACATGGTCACTCATTTAATGCTTTTCTCTGAGGCATGTTGTTTCACAAAAAGTCTGAAAGTGTCAATTTGTTTAATGTTTTCAAATTTATTGACAAAATAAGCCAAATGTTCTCTTTAAAAAATTTGGATAGACTCAGATATCATGCTTAAAATCATAATGTGGTTTGTTTATAGCATGGCGCAATGTAAAAATCAGCCACTAAGTTTATCAACCATGGTTTTGATAATTAGCTAGTTTAACAGAATATATTAGGAGAAACCAAACAAATGACATTATGTGTGAACCCCACCAGTTGCTGTGGATTAGATCAAACCTTCCTTCCTGTTTTCTGAATTGATTTGTTTTTTTCAGTCCAAGAACTCTGGTAAGAAAGAATGAGGTGGGTCTATGGAAAAAATAGCAGGATGCAATCCATATTCATCACCAGAAGTCCTTGGGAGACTCTTTCACTTACACCTAACCCAGGTGAGGGCAGGGGAAGGTCATGGATTTTAGGTTCCAGTTGTTGAATGCTTTTGTCCAGAGCAAAAGGTCATGAGATAAAAATGGTCGATTCTTGCTTTTTGTGTTGCTAAGAGATGGCGATATCTATCTTTTTTGCCCTGTATTTGCTCACCTGCTAAATGCTAGCACTCACCAAAAAAATCCAGCAGAATTAACTATTTGTTAGCTACCGTCAACTATCCCGTACCTCTCGATATGAAAGTTTATATTGTGAATCTTTAGGTTGTAGCTTATTTTCTCTGCTCATTAACTTCATTTAGTATCCAATTTCATAGGATTGGAAGGATCCCTATTGAACAATTTTTTTATATATGCAGAATACATTGTTTGCTCCAAATCCATACAAACCTCATTGATTGATTGAGTTTATTAGCTGCTGGATTCCAATGGACTCTTCCATTGCTTGATCTTCAAACCCTTAATCATAAACGTTCATTGACTCTTGGACCAGTTAGTCTGTCTCAATGCACTGTAAGGGTACTGTGATAGTGGGAAAATAGAAGGAGCAAGTGATATAGCATTTACAATAGCATTTAGACTTATATACTGCTTTACAGTGCCTTACATCCCTCTCTAAGCAGTTTACAGAGACAGCCTATTGCCCCCAACAATTTGGGTCCTCATTTTACTGACCTTGGAAAGATGGAAGGCTGAGTTAACCTTGAGCCACTCAGAATTGAATTCTTGGGAGTGAGCAGTGAATTAGCCCTGCAGTATTACATTCTAAGCACTGCACCACCACAGCTCTATGTATGCTGCCTTGAGTTTCTGAACATATGATAGGATATTTAACAAATAAATGAAGAATATATGCTGGAGATAAGACGTGTACTCCAGTAACTCTAGAAGTAGATACTAAACTGAAATTCTCCAGCTCAGAGAGACAATATGTTCCTGAATAGCAATTTTAGGCCCAGTGGTCAAAGAGGACTATTGCTTCACTGTCTTCTAATGTACTTTGGTGGGCTGTTGTTGAGAAGTAAGATGGATCTGAAGAGTGGTCCATCATTGCTCCTCTTATGTCTCTTGTATTTAAGTACAATTCATATTGTTAGAGCTAAGTGTGTGCATGTCTCTGTGTGGACATACAATACATGGATGCATATATTTATTTATGGCTGCCCACTTTAAGAACCCAACACTGAATGGCTCACAAACCAAACTTCATAAAAACAATATATGGGTATACCTACCTGGCTGGCAGGTCTCACTGTTTGCTATGCTGAGTTACAAGTTCCACGTATTTCTAAATACTGCTTTCACCCTCCCCTTTTACTGCTGCAACAATTTCCAAATTTACAAAGCACTTTGCAAGGTGGACTTTCTAAATGTACAGGTCCATCTTCCTCTGGGACCACATTAGGAACACAGCTTATATTCCTGGTCACTACTGGAATGAAAGTGCCTTTTAATCCTGCTTGTTTCCCTCCTTCAAGCCTAGTCTAAACAGATATCTTAAGAAAGAGACTGCTTAACTGTCAAGACAACTTGTGATAACACTATTTCCCCCCCTCCCCTTCCAACTTAAACCTGCAAAAATGGTCCCGGGAGGCTGATTCCAGGTCTGGAGCAGCCCCTAATGAACACTCAGGGAATTAGAAGTCGCTGATAAGGCCTTGCCTTTTATAGTTTTAATTTCATAGCAATAGTCACAGCTTCCTGATAAGGAAAGCATACATTGCATTGCACTGCACTCCCTGTTTCATAGCTTAGAGGCCTTGGCTGAGTTGGCATCCATCAAAATGCTTTTTGCAATTTACATGAATACGCTGATGCCTGGTGATAAGGAAAAGTGTAAGTCAACAGAGTTGTGGCTGTAATTGGGTGTTACCTGTTTAGATATTCTGGGCTGTTATCTCAGGATCATTTCACTGGCTCTGTTGAACTTCAGCTTCACCCTTGGTAGGGTTGAAAAGCTTTGCAACCTGTGTACCATTCCAGCTCCCTGTAAAAGGCCGCTTGGCAGTCTCCATACAGCATTCCAGGCATTTCCTGGAATTCTCAGAGTGGCATTCCCAGGGGCCAACTGGGGATGGCTCTTACAGATTTATGGAATCCCAAAGTTAAAGGAGGCCTTTTAAGGGACTCAATGCAAAACCGTCTCAGAATTCAAGCCTCTTCAAGAGGGCTATATACAAACCCTCTCATTGGGAGAAAGCTTGTCAACTGCTCTTATTCTCAAGAGGTGTCTCCTAAAGTTGGATTTCTTGGACCTTAAATCTGTTTGATTTAGTCTTGCCCTGTGGGGCAGTAGTGAGAGAAAAAATTGCCTATTACTTAAGAGCCATTCAGGTACAAGTCGTCCTTGACTTATGACCATAATTGAGCCAAAAATTTATGTTGCTAAGCAAGACAGCTGTTAAGTGAGTTTTGCTCCATTTTACACCCATTGTTGCCACAGTTGTTAAGTGAATCATTGCAGTTGTTAAGTGCAATCAGACTTCCCCATTGACTTTGCTTGTCTGAAGTTGGCAAAAGGTGATCACATGACCCTGGGATACTGCAAAAGACATAAATATGAGTCAGTTGCCAAGCGTTTGAATTTTGATTATGTGCTCCAGTGTGAAAAATGGTTATAAGTCACTTTTTCAGTGGTATTGTAACTTTGGTCACTAAACAACAGTTGTAAGTCGAGGACCAATGTATCTGTCGTTATTATTGTTGTTGTTGTTGTTGTTGAAGGCAAATATACATGTCCTAGGATAATGTTGCAGGATCCAATTTGAGTCAGTCATGATGGACTCATGCTGGAGCCCATCCTCAGGGAACTTATCTCAAACATTCTGATGGGAGAGAAGTTCCCTGAGGATGGACTCCAGCATGAGTCCCAAAGCTTGGAAGACTAAATCTCTGGTCTGGATGACTGACCCAGATTGGATCCTGCATTGTAATGTTCATTTGAATGTATGAGCTGTCCAAGTCCAATTGCACTGCGTGGTATATATGATATATATATGTGGTAGTATAAGTGTTCAAATCTGGCTCTATAAATCTATTATACACTGCTCAAAAAAATAAAGGGAACACAAAAATAAGACATCCTAGATCTGAATGAATGAAATATTCTTATTAAATACTTTATTCATTACATAGTTGAATGTGCTGACAACAAAATCACACAAAAATTATCAATGGAAATCAAATTTAGCAACCCATGGAGGTCTGGATTTGGAGTTACACTCAAAATTAAAGTGGACAAAAACACTACAGGCTGATCCAACTTTGATGTAATGTCCTTAAAACAAGTCAAAATGAGGCTCAGTAGTGTGTGTGTGGCCTCCACGTGCCTGTATGACCTCCCTACAATGCCTAGGCATGCTCCTGATGAGGTGGCGGATGGTCTCCTGAGGGATCTCCTCACACACCTGGACTAAAGCATCCCCCAACTCCTGGACAATCTGTGGTGCAACGTGGCATTGGTGGATGGAGCGAGACATGATGCCCCAGATGTGCTCAATTGGATTTAGGTCTGGGGAACGGGCGGGCCAGTCCATAGCATCAATGCCTTTGTATTGCAGGAACTGCTGACACACTCCAGCCACATGAAGTCTAGCATTGTCTTGTATTAGGAGGATACCAGGGCCAACTGCACCAGCATATGGTCTCACAAGAGGTCTGAGGATCTCATCTCGGTACCTAATGGCTGTCAGGCTACCTCTGGCGAGCACATGGAGGGCTGTGTGGCCCCCTAAAGAAATGCCACCCCACACCATTACTGATCCAGTGCCAAACCGGTCATGCTGGAGGATGTTGCAGGCAGTAGAACATTCTCCATGGTGTCTCCAGACCCTGTCACGTCTGTCACATGTGCTCAGTGTGAATCTGCTTTCATCTGTGAAGAGCACAGGGCACCAGTGGCGAATTTGCCAATCTTGGTGTTCTCTGGCAAATGCCAAACGTCCTGCATGGTGTTGGGCTGTAAGCACAACCCCCACCTATGGACATTGGGCCCTCATACCACCTTCATGGAGTCTGTTTCTGACATGCACATTTGTGGCCCGCTGGAGGTCATTTTGCAGGACTCTGGCATTGCTCTTCCTGTCCCTCCTTGCACAAAGGCGGAGGTAGTGGTCCTGATGCTGGGTTGTTGCCCTCCTACGGCCTCATCCACGTCTCCTGATGTACTGTCCTGTCTCCTGGTAGCGCCTCCATGCTCTGGACACTATGCTGACAAACACAGCAAACCTTCTTGCCACAGCTCGCATTGATGTGCCATCCTGGATGAACTGCACTACCTGAGCCACTTGTGTGGGTTGTAGACTCCGTCTCATGCTACCACTAGAGTGACAGCACCGCCAGCATTCAAAAGTGACCAAACCATCAGCCAGAAAGCATAGGAACTGAGAAGTGGTCTGTGGTCACCACCTGCAGAACCACTCCTTTATTGGGGATGTCTTGCTAACTGCCTATGCTTTCCACCTGTTGTCTATTCCATTTGCACAACAGCATGTGATTGTCAGTCAGTGTTGCTACTTAAGAGGACAGTTTGATTTCACAGAAGTGTGATTGACTTGGAGTTACATTGTGTTGTTAAAGTGTTCCCTTTATTTTTTTGAGCAGTGTATATTTACAATTTGTCAACAATTTTACTATTTGTTTCCACTATAAAAGGAATATTGGAACACAAAAGGTAATGCTAGAGTTGGTCCCTAGATCAGTGCCTATTGATTTCTAGTTACTTGAATCATAATCAGGAATCGGAGGGAAACACTAGATAGCCTAACCCAGTGGTGGCTAACTTTTTTGGGCTCCTGTGCCAAAAATTGTGTGCGTGCTTGAGCTTGCGCGCTTGCATGTCAGCACCCAGAAAGCAATGTGCACCCCCCCATGGCCCCTGCATATGCACGCGCAAACCCCCCCCCACCGCCCCCTTACCTGCACTGCACTTCCCAGCTGATTTTTGGCCCATTTGAGGCCTTTTTTCGCCTCCCAGAGGCTTGAGGAAAGCTTCTGCAAACTTTGCAGGCAGAAAACGGGCCCATTTCATCACTTCCGGTACTTCCAGAAATACAGGAAGTGACAAAACAGGCCTATTTTTCGGCCTGCAGAGGCTTTCCTCAAGCTTCTGGGAGGCCAAAAAAGGCCTCAAACAGGCCGAAAATCAACTGTGAGGTGCACGCATGAGCAGTGAAGTAAATTTGCCTGCGGCTCGCATGCCAGCACAAATGGTTCTGCATGCCACCTGTGGCACACATGCCATAGGTTCGCCATCATGGGCCTAACCCAATGATTCGAATCCTGTACACTAGTACACTTCAAATTCTGGGGTAACTATTCATTTACCACAGGGGTGTAAAACTCACGTCATCACGGTGGCATCACATGATGTATCGAGACCCTTTGCTAAGGGTGTGGCTGTGGCCAGCGCATGGCGCATCCAGCCTATGAGCCAGGAGTTTGACAGCCCTGCTTTACCACTAACAATGCTGCTAAGTTTGAAATCCAAAGCATCTGCAGATCTTTATTCCCTGCGTATTCCATAGTGCATTAGTAGTCTAATGATTTATATGCGTGTGTGTGTGTGTGTGTGTGTGTGTGTGTGTATACACCTTTATTTTTACAAATAACTCAAGGCAGTGAATGTATCTAGCATACCTCATCCTCCTATTTTCCCCACAAAAACAATCCTGTGAGGTAATTTGGCTTAGAGCGAGTGATTGGTCTAAGGTCACCCAGGTGGCTTTCATAACTAGGGAGGGACTAGAACTCTCAGTCTCCCATTTTCTACCCTGGTGCCTAAACCACTAGACCAAACTAGCACCTTTATCACCACCAATAATAATAATAATATCCTCCATTATTATGTTCAAATTATGTTGAAATGGCTAAAGAGAGAGTTTTTTTTTTAAAGGGTGTATTGGTACCACCATGGACAAGAGACCGCTATTATGGTTGGGTCTTTGCTCTGCCAAGAGATAATGTTCTCTGATATTGCCAAGGAACTTTCACATCAAGATTGGCAGGAAGAAAAGAGGTAATATGCAGACCTAGGCTAGGTGAACAGTTCCTTGCAGAGGAGGTGGAATGCTCTGGTACTAAGAAAAGATGAATTCTGATTGTCAGGGAAAAGACTCGCTCTCCACTCCATTATGCGCCTAGTCTCTACAGGAAAAATAGCAGTGTGTGAGAGTTAGGGAGAAAATGTGTGTGCCTTAACTCACCTAACAATTTTGTCCACTTCTGTGCCACTGAAGGATTCTATGGAGTCAATAAAGGGCTACCCGTCCCAAATGTTTTCCCATCTGCAGATAAATGCTGCAGCCACACTGAGAACTTCATTCAATAACATTGGAAGATGGGAAAGGATCAAGCTCGTGGTATCTCTTGCATGAAAAATGGAAACTATTCTTATGCCAAACCATTCTTGGGACTACAGGTACATTCTCTACTTTCATAATGAAACTGTAAATTCAAAAAACTTTAGTAACTGATTCCCTCTATGGACTGCTGCTGTTGTTTTAATTCTGTGTTGTTGCTTTCTTTTGTATATCTATTCTTAAAAGTGCAGCTGTAAACTTACTATCAAATGGTGTATTCCACTATAAACCCAGTCCTTGTAAAAAAAAAAAAAACCTCTATCTTTAAAACCAGTGGAAGGTTCTTCTCAAGCCTTTCCTATGTTAGGCTATATAATTTTTCTACTTCCAAGGAGATACTGTTTAAGTTTACATGGGGTGGGGAGACTAAAAAAAATAGTAAAAACAAGTTTCCCATCTATAGACAAATTCAGTTCATTTTTATCATGTTAGGACTCCATCCTTTCATTGTGATGCATGTGTTATTTAAGCCAAAAATGCTAAGGATAATTAAGACGTTGGGTTCTAACACAGCTCCTTTTTTGTGGAAGTCATCCAAATATATTATCTCTGCTGCAGAATGCTTGCAGCCCAGACATCATTGCATTTCTTTCTTTCCTAGGGCAAGAGAAGTTAAAAATGAAAATGACCAGACCCTGGTCTATAATTAAACTAAGAGACTCAAGCTGATTTGCAAAAAGTCAATGGCATCCTGTCCACTCTGCAGCATTTTTATTAGATTCTTCTAATTTTTATATCGGTTCTTATAATCCAGGGTGTCAACAATTTACAGATAAAGACAATCATAAGTCTTGTAAAAGGTACATGTTCTATTCCCTGAGTCTTGCCCATTCAGAGACACACCCATTGTTCAGTGATGGAATGCCTGGGTTGCATGCATAAGATGCCTAGGTTTATTTCAGACAAATAAAAACTCAGGTTAGTAGAACTGGAGAAGAGCAAAGAGCAAATATGAAATAATATAGGCACAGAAAGGCAGTACCACATACTTTTCAAAATATAGCTGAAGTAGATACCATTATTATTGTAATTATTGTCTGTACCAGGGACATACATGGCTTGGAGGAGTGGGGGCATCATTACTCAGAAACTAGTATACTGGAGTCACATGACCACAAAGAGGTGGAACCAGTACAAATATGTTTTATATTTTAATAGTTAACAAGCTTACACACACAAAATTCAGTTAATAAATTTAATACATTTATTTACTAATTTATTGATTTATTATAATGAATAATTAAGATTTATTTAATAAATTTACTCACCAATACATTTAAATAAGCAAATAAGCAAAAATACTTTCTGTGCTTGAAATAATTTATCTTTCTTTTACATTAAAAATTAGTTTGATAGACAATTTTGGAGAAACTCCAGGGATGCAGCCAGCTTTATAATGGCCCCATCATAACCCAATAGACACAAATACATGTTTCTATTCTTCAATGTATCTGACAATTCACAGAAATGCCATTCTTGTGTATTTCAAATAGGTGCATGTAAGAATTTTTTTTTTTTTGATTGAGTGTTGCCCACTAATCCAGCAACTTATTTTTTTTTATTCTTCTTCCAAAAAGGACAGGAAATCTTTTGTTCAGTCCAACATTGCATCTTCCCATTCTGTATCTACAACAGGCCTCTGATATTCAGTGGAGCCTTTGTAAGTAAGATTTATATAGGGATTCCCAAAGACCTTAACATAACATTTCATTGAAATAAGATAAATTACTATCTTGGAAAATTATTCAACAAATTTGTAGCTGCTTAGATATGCTTACTAAAATGAAAAACTTGGTATATATCTGCAGTTGGCAATAAAAATGAGGAAAGAGCACCTCCTGGAGCCATGTTGTAAATGAAATTGGACATGACGGAATGGTGCTGCAATCCAGACATGAAAGAATTGAGTTCTTTACTTGGTTAGAGCAGAACAAGGAGACAGGCCCCAAATAACCACTGTTGAGAATGGTGGGAGTTGAAGTCAATGCATATGAAAATTAATGGGTTGGGGGAGGGCAGTGTAGAAGAATCCTTCTGAGGTATGTATTGAAACTACATGGTCTACATTGACTGTGAATTCTAAGATTTATTGTTTCAATACATCTGGAAGATAAAAGCCTGAGGAAGCCAAGTTCAGGACCAATGGGAAGGAAAGGAGAAGGGAAAGAGGCCAATGTATCCTGGGCAAAAGATTGGCACTGGAACAGTGCATTATCCTTGCATTCATTACCTTCTGGTAATTCACACAGATCTCATCTAGCTTATTCCAGGAGCTTGCTATCCTTGTTCAGTCATCTTGAAGTTTCTGATAACTCCCTCTGCTACTTTCTTGCTATCTAATCTGTACAACCCTAACAATCAATTAGACAACTCTGGACTTTCTTCTCTTTTTTTGTTCTTAAGCTTCTGGGGGGGCACCAATCACTAACCACCGATAGAGATATCTCTGGATGGCTATTGACCGTGGGTGGGGTTTGTTGTAATCAATTGTTTATCCTTTGTTTGGACTGTCTGAAGAAGCAAAGGGTTACAGATGATAGGGTGGGTTCCATCCTCCCCCATGCATTGAGGATTTGCATTTAATTAAAAAAATGTTGCAACCCGTCACTGTAGAATGTGCAAATTGTCCTGTCTAGACAAAGAGACCACTACAGAGGGAGGACGTAATAAACAGAGCTATTGGAGTTGCTCTTTCCAAGGCCATACAGCTCAAGGTCTCCTGAGGGAGACAAATATAGGGGTTGAATAAAGATGAATGTTGGTCAGTTGCCATAGATAAAGAATGTATTCACCTCTAACTAGACAGCTGTAAGAAGAATCAGTTTGTTTCACGGGACCTACCAGTAGTAGCCACGTCTTTTCTATAACTACTGTATGCTATGATGATATTAATGTCAGAATAGGCAAAATCCAGGCCAACTGCCCCTTTCTGGCTCCAGAAGGATTGGGTGAAACTATGTCTATCTAAAAGGAAAATATAATCATTTATGCAAATAATTTACAGCGAAACTTCTGAAAGCTGATGTGATTTTTTTTTAAAATAAAACCACTACTTGTAATCACAATAGTGATTTTTTTTACTAGTTAGGTACAACTGACAACTGGCATCTAACTGAGCTAGCTACAATCGCTGGTTCTTTTCCTTTCAAAGATAGCCAGTAGAATTATGAATCTGAATGTTTCCATAGGCTAGGTTGCAAAGCATATTTAGCTATTATAAGCCACGGAAAGGAAATTTATGGCTCTCTTAAATCTTACTAGGCTACAACTCCCAGCATTCTTCATCACTTATTGGTGTAACTGGGATTTTAGTTCAGCAACATCTAAAATGCCACTGATATCCTACTCTTTGATATATGTAATTTGGGAGTGGAGTTTTTTGCATATTTTCAGCTTAAAATAAAGTGGAAGAAGTTGAAATTCTACATTTAGGAATCAGAGTTCTCTTTAAAATCCTGAATGTAACTAGTATAGTGCTACAGAATACAGAAGTATATTTGTATGTTGGTTTTTGTATTTATTATTTAGTAAACAAATTTATATAGTTGCCCAACTCATACATAGGTGACTCTGGGCACCTTATATTACAGACACCACAGAATCTACACCAAGTGGTACAGAACAATTTTGGCACTCTTTCCCTCATCATTCAATATCAAGAGGTTTTCACTGAATTTGTAATCCATTTTCCAATAAAATATATATCCATTGTATGACAAGATCAGTTTGGAACGTTTTTGTAAATCCTCTTGCAAATCAGGAGCCACATTCAAGTCAACAATGTTCTTTGTAGAAAGAAAGCAGGTGTATTTATTGAATAGTTAGTTTCAGCTGAATTTGCATCTCCCAAATATGGTCTGATAACTAGTCACCCATCTCTAAATCCAGCCTAGAAAAAAGTGCCTGAAAAACATCCTGATGCTTGGAAGAAGCAAAAAATCTACATTCATGAAATACACTTAAACTAGCTTTTGAATGAATCCATTTTCTGGATTTGCACAAGACTTTATTACTTTTATTATTACTAGATTTTAACTATAAACTAACTAAATGAAGTGACATACACTTGAAGTCTTTTATCTCCAAAGGTTCAGTTCTATAATCTTCCATTCTAGCATAATAGGTTGTGATGTGTATTCCAATGTTACACCAGCATCTGTACCAGGTATCTTCAAAGGTAAAACAATTTGCTCCGTAGTGCAGTTCTTGGTCACAAACTGAGCAGACTGCCTTGCCTCTCCTTTCCTGGCAAAACATCAGTATTCTATTAGTATGGAAGCTCATAGGCTCATAGAGTTGAATAAATGGAAGGAACCAAAGAGGTCATCAATTCCAATGGAATGATGATTCCCATCATTCCATACAAATGACTATTCACAGCCTCTGTTTGAAAAACTCCTCAGCACTGGATAAATGTAGAGCATGTTAAGCAACCAAGATTAACACTAACCAAGCTTAATGTTGTGCAAATTCCTTAGCTCTTCAACTAAGCTGATTTAAGGGGGTTGTGTGTACAGCGCAGGCAAGAATTCTTCATTGCAGATGAATTGCAACACAACAAATTCACCAGCAGAGCTAATGCAATTCTATGGTGCTCCAAACCAAACACTTCACCTTCCTACCTTCTATTTCATGGTCACACTGCCCTGTGATGGGATTATGTGACCTATATGCACAACGAAAGCCTTGCTCAATCCTTGTAATGGGGTCCCACCTCACACCAGCCCTGAGCCCAAACAAGGATTCCTACAGGCAGCAGCCAGAAACACTACTGGGAATAAGGACTGTGCAATCTCCATACTTTCGCATATTCCAAATTCCTGAAAAGCTGAGATCACCAGCAGAAGGTTGAAAAGAAAAGACCCCAGTCACGATGCTTTCTTTACTCTGCATTGTCTTTCCTCGCAGAACCTTTTGTTTGTATTTGGGAAGGTAAAATAAAGAGGTCTAGATAGGTAATGTGTCAATTTGTTCCCCTGCTTACAATTTCCAACGAACTGGTTGGATTCACCCACGGCCTTGAAAAGCGGCGTTCTTTCCTTTCCCGACCTGGCGCCCTGAACACTGTTAGACGTTGGCTCCTTTCTCCCCAACAACATACCAGGCAAACCCCTTGTTAGTTGGGGATTGCAAGACCGAAGGGCTCGGAAAGGCACCATGTTCAGGCTTTCATTCTCAACTGACACGTTCCCAACAGGGGTGTCTGTTGGAGGGCTCCTGTTGGGAATCTGAAGCCCATCTACTCTGCCCGTCAAGAAGGGAGCCGATCCGGTCAAGCCTTGCCCGTTTCCTTTCCTTGCTCCTTCCTTCCCCTCGCTGCTGTAATCTGCAGAGAAACAAGGGCTCATACGGAGCGATCGGGGTCCGCCGGGTTCTGCCCTTACCCAGCGCCGGGGAGTCTACGCCCGAGCAGCAGAGACAGGCCGGCGGCGACCCTGCAGAGCTCCCTATCAGCGGACACCTCATTAATATCCCGAGAGGCGCAACGCTCCGGCGCAACAGGGGAATCGGCGCACCAAGGCGCCGTTTACACGCGGCGGAAGGACGTCGAAGCCAGTAAATAGGCGGCGAAAGAGCATCGGGGTCGGCTTCAGTGGGAAAGGGGATCTGGGGTCTCTATGGCCGCTCCGTACCATGGATTGGAAGCAGTTGTCAGTGGAAAAGGGCGGTGCGAAGAGCTTCACTCCGCCGAAGCTAAAGTAGGCATAATCATTGAGATTAAAAAAAATAATGCGAAGAGAATTGTTATGTTGTAGGTTGCCAAAAGCCGTCTGGAGTGGGTAGTATATAAGTGAGATAAATTACAGAAATGCGTGCATACACAACGATAAAAATAAAATATCAACCTCTAATAACCACATGTTAATTTGATTTTAAGATTATGGAACTATGTTATCATAGTCCTCGTGAATTTTCGATCAATATGGACTAAAAGTGGAACAACTTGTGTTGCTTTCATAAAATAACTTAATGCTGAGTGATTGCATGATAGTGAGCAAAACCAAAAAAAGACAAACAGGAGTCATTCTCCACCTCCCAGTTCCCTTCATCGATTAAGACAACCAAGACAGCCAAATGTATGGTCATTAGTTTATATTGCTTAAACACAGAATATTTTTAATGAGAGTTGGGGAAGAAAGCGAATTACTATAATCAGTCATGATTTGGACTTGTATGCCAAATCACAAGGTCAATTTTGCTGATTATGAATGGTATGGGTACTAAGTAGGCCAATGAGTTAATCATATTTTATTTTGCAAATAATACTCAGATTTTCTTTCTCATACTCATAGTATGCTTGAAAAGTGATACTGGGATGAGTGGTTCAGAATGACAGCTGGCCTATAAGCAAACATTTGAAAACAAAATCAAGGTGCAAGGATATTTTTTTCCTATTTATTTGGTGCTCAATACCTGCCCACCCAGCCACCACCCCCTTTATAAAGACCTGTCTAGTGCAATGGCCACTTCCTGCTTCCTCCACAGTTGATGTTCATTCACTTCCTGTTTCTTTCCCTCAGCCTTCTCCAAGAGCAAGGAGAATGCAGTAGGGAGAAATGAAACTTGGAAACCCGGCTTCCAAGACTTACATTTGTACATATGCTAGTTTGTTTTGTTTATTCTATTTTCTCTGTACCAATGATTCTCCAACTCTCCAAGATTAACTGAAAAACAGGAAAGCACAGAACGAGAGAGCCAACGCTTGAAATGAAACAGTGTGACACGCACCTAAAATCTGATCTGATCAAAAGCACTTAGCTCTCTTTTCTTCTACTAACAATATTAATTATGTTGCACAGGAGTTACAGGACTGAAGAAAAACTGTTGCTCTCCCATCTATTTGCAAATAAAACCATTGTCTTTGGAAGACTGTACTCTCCCCCCTCCCCCCAGTTCCCTTGAAATAAGCTAAGTCAAGGTAGAAAGAATTCAGTGGTCATAATAACAGAGCTGGTATCCAATGTTTACTTTCATCTTCCTTCCCAGTTTTTTCCTCTTTTTCTGTGCCTAAATGATCCTGTAAGTAGACATTCCTTTTTAAAAGATGACAATTATTTTCTCGTCCTTGATGAATATGCATGCAGGAATGTAGAAGCCTAGTCACATGAAAGATCTGAAGTTGAAACGGTTCTCTAGAAAATGCTGCATGGGCAAGTTAAATGATAATCTATTTCAACTATCATTTGAAACTACCAGCACCCCTTAAAGTGACCTGCCTATACTCTGGAACCTCTGTTTCTTTATGCAAAATTTGAATGTGGATTTATCTTTGTTTAGAAAATGTCCTACTCAGACTTGCTAGGAAGACCCATTAACAGTATTAATTGATTGTAGCAAAGCTATCGGAACCCTAAGGGTGTGCCTTTGATCTTCTCTCCAGAAAGATGCATTTTTTTTCCTTTGGGGAGGGGGGAATTATGTTTTCTGGAGAGGAAAGGATCAAAGGGACACATTTAGAATACAGATGGCTTGAATAGTCCCAGTGTTCAAATGTCGAGGCCATGCTAAACTCACTTAAATATTTCTCCACTGAGGTCAGGGGCTGTGTTGGTTGGCCAGCCAGAATTAAATATCTGAGTAAAACATGTATCAGATGTTCCGAAGCCTTGGAAGATTAGCACAGCTTTGCACAAGCTGGAGCCTTCCAGATATGTTCGACTACATTTCCTATACTATTTAGAAAAAATGTGCCAGACCCAGACTGGGGAATCTGGATTAGATGTTACAATGGATTCCAATTATATGCAAGGACATAATAAACTTTCAATTTCAGTCTTTTGCATATATTTTTCTTGATCTAATTGGTCATTTGACCAAGCCTTCTATTGTTATGAAGTACAAAGTTCCGTATCGTACTGTACTCTCAGTTTTGAACCTAAATTTACCTACTGCCCAATCTTGATGCATTCTTACAATACTTTTCTCAAACTTAATAAATGCCTGGAGTATGGAAAACCTAGCTTACGTTTGCAAACTTTATATACATTTGCAAACTTTATGTTCCACAATGAGGAATAGAAACTTAACAGAGGAACTAGCTCAGAGTGAATCAGTCAATATTGATTAATTACAATGCTACAGAATCCTATTTTTCCTCCAGAGACTTCGGGGCAAACTGAGATAGCTACTTCCCCATTTTACAATTTATGATTCATTGAGGTGAACTTGTGTACTTCTTGAAAGTCGTTTTCTGTTCATCGCACTGAAAATGCACTGGTTTTGCTCCAGCAAAACATCAACCGTAAAAAATAAAAATCTTTCTTTAGCTCTTCTGAAATTTAATTTCCATGGTGGGGTAATTGACTTCTCAAGTGGTAGATCCACAAATCCCATCGCTCTGATCAGCCTGGCTAGAGATGACAGGGTTCATTTTCCAACACATCTGGAGGACATCAAGATTGTTCTGGAGGCTCATCTTCATCCCTTCCTGTCATATTTTATGCAAGGTCAAAGCCTAACAGTATCTTTTCTGTAATTTCCTCTGCCATGTCAGTGAATCCATATGGTCAGGTATGTGAAGCTGGCTGGCTCCATTCTAAGAAATGGTCTAGGATCCCTGTTATGTGAGAAGAGGCATTTCTCCCCACACCCATTTGAATTCAGACTCCCAAGCTATTCATATCAATTGCCTTTATTTTTTATGGTTAGCCTGGAAAAGTTTCTCAGCCTTGAACTAAGAAATTCTGGCAGTCCTGGAAAGAGCTGGAAGATACAATTCCACATACAAAAGTCCTTGAAATGATCTCTCCTGCTCTTAGCAACCGGATGGTTAGATTTTGCAGAAAAGAAAAGGCAAGGACAGCAGAAGGAGAGGAAGAAAATAGAAGTGGGAGGAAAAATGGAAGAAAAGCAAGAGAAAGAAAAATGAAAGCAAAGGTAGGAAACTATATCACCAATATGCGTTGAAAGAGAAGACATGCAGAATGGGTTTAGGGATATATATTTCCTGTACTGAACACTGGAAGAATAATCATTGAAAGGAAGCCACCTATATAATTTGAAAGAAAATGAAACTAAACAGGATTAGATTTTTTTTTAAACTATTCTAAATGAACGGTACAGAAGGAGTTGCATATGAGTCTGGCTTGACTCCATCAATACAGGCTCGGATGAAGTTGAATGCCAGGCAACCCCCACAGATAGTCAAGGTTCTCCTTTTCCAATATATCGGGAGAAACACCATCTGTTTGGTACGAAGTTAAGCAATTTCGAATGCAGCTCCATTGACTCAAATATGATTGTTCTTGAACAAAACATGATTCAAAAGTTTTATTCACAGGTTCATTCATGACTGGAGTTTGGGGATGCTTTTCATCACAAACCTGATCTAGTTTCTGATGAACTTGGCTAATCCAAAACAATGAACAGAAGGATCAATTTAGAAGGGATGCCTTGTTTCATTCTTTCTGCTGTCTGTTTAGGCAGATTTTTCTGCAATACCTCACTGCAATCAAAGACCTATTGAAGCTTAACAGCATGCTTAGCACAAATGCATTTGAATATCTAGTTTATATTTTTAGAGGCTTTGAATTTAAAATTTTCATCATTTGATACCGATTCCGCGCCCCCCTCCCCCCCCCCATGTAAGGGCAGACTGCAAGTTCAGGTTGCTATCTTACTGGCTTACCTGGGAGTAAGTGTCCCAGTGCTTAGTAGGATTTCTGACCAGTATCATCCTAAATTGTACTCTTGAGAGTAAATAGATCTATTAATCCAAAATGTCTTGCATCCACTGCAACACATTTAATGCAGTTACCCTTCAAAATATTACACTGCTACAGCCAGCTAATAAAGAACTATAATTTACATCAAACTTAATGGGGTGTGCTATTTAGCTATTCACTAGTATGATGAACAGAGGGTTTTAGTTATTATTAAAATGTCTTTTAAAGAACTTCTGTTTGAAAAAAGGTGTATAGAAACCCAGTAAAGAAATAGAAACTAATAAAAGAAGACCAACAAGGAGAATAGATCACAATGCCTACTTGGTCTTTTGCTAAGAAAATATTGGCAAGCAATACAGCTTTATCTTCTGTGCCCTAAAATTGGTCAGGCAATGTCTTTAATGGGGTTTGTTGTTAGATAACTATGGATGTGACTGAGCTTTAAGTTTGGTTCTTGTTAACTTGAAACCAATGAAGCGAAGGTCCAGGGAAGAAAGGCATGCACCCCAACCTCCCTCTGTCTTTATAAGGTGGTTGTAGTTGAAACTCACCAATAGAATTCTTTTTTTAAAAAAAAGATAGTCAAACACGCAACAGTTTCTATAACAACTAGTTCAGGCAACACCCTTTTTATTTTTATTTTATTTATTATAGCTAAAGACAACAATTTTTTGCACACCTATGCTAACTTTTGGATCAAGGAAGGGAACTTTTTGATCATGGAAGGGATGATTAATAAAACTAAATCAATGCTGCGGGATGCCTACTGACTCCCTTCCTATAGTCGGGCGCAGCTCATTCTGGCTGGGTGTAAATGGTGCCACAGGGAACTGCACTAGGGCTGAGGCTTGAGTGCGCCATCTAAGCATTACTCAGCGCAACTCAATCCTAAATCTTCTCCAGATCGGATCCCCTGGAGGATTTAGAGTAAAGTAAAACCTCTGACTTTGTAGTGACTAATAAAAGTCTGACTTATTCTGACTAGTAAAACCTTGGCTTCTTCGCTAGTAAGCCCACCTTGCTCAGAGACCCACCGTGACCTTTGATGTAGTCTGGAGACCACCAAGAATTTACCACCTAATTCTGACTTGCAATTAAGTCCCGTGGAGCTCAAGCCGCTTCGCTTCCGATCCCATGGGCTTCAAAGGGAGCACGGAGGGCTCTGAGTGAAGAGAGGCAGAAACCACGGACCAACTTCCAAGCCCGATCCTATACCTGCTTATTAGACGATAGCAAACCTTCAGGCGAGGGGGGGGTGTCAGTGAGAGCGGGGAGAAGGAGCAAAGGCGATCTCCGGCTGAGCGAGCCTTGTCTTACGCTGTAGATTTTGGAAAGGACTAACAGAATATTTCCCTTTATAACTGAGAGGGAAGGAGCTCGGGTTGTTGTTGGGTTTTTTGTTTTGTTTTTTAATGGGGAAGATGCGTGGCTTTCAATATCACCTGATCGGAAATCTCCAACAACTCTCTTTTCCTTCTCCTTACGTACAGGAAATCGGTTTCGCTCCGAAAAGATCTTGCTAGACTCTACTTCTCTTTGTCCCCCTAGAGCCAATATGTTGGTAATTTCCAATGTTTCTTCTACGCCAACTGTCTTGCCCAGTTCCTCTGTGCGCGGAATAACATTGATACCGGTTTTCTGCTTGTTGCCTGTTTCAAGGCAACAAGACTCGTTAAAAAAAACAAACACCCAAAACCTTAATATCGGTTAAATCGTGTCCACAAGCCGGGAGCGGAGAGAATCCGGAGCAGCGGAAGAGACCTAACGCAAACCTGGATTTGAATGACGGGGTCGCCCTCTGCCTTTTCATATTTATATGTAATGTATTTTATTTATTATATATAAAGGAAAAAGGATGAAACGTAGCTTTAATTGTATACATTTCATCCTTTTTTTTCCTAACAGCAATGCTCTCGCCCGGACTAAATCTTCTCCCCGTTGATGCCGGAGGGAGGGACATACATTCGCTTTTTAAAGATTGCGCGCGTCTTGCGCGTCTTCGCTTGGGAAGAAACCGAGTTCCTGCGGCTGCCGGTCCGGTTTCCCGAAGAAACCGTGCAAGCGGCCTTTCCCGAGTCCTCAACAGCCTCCTGTTTTCTTGGAAGGCAGACCCAGAAAACTCTGGTAGACGCCCTCCAAATGAGGACTTTGACTTCTTTCTTTCTTTCTTTCTTTCTTTCTTTCTTTCTTTCTTTCTTTCTTTCTTTCTTTCTTTCTTTCTTTCTTTCTTTCTCCCTTTCTCCCTTTCTTTCTCCCTTTCTCCCTTTCTCTCTCACTCTCTCTCCTTCCTTCCTTCCTCCCTCCCTCCCTTCCTTTTAATTCTTTTTTCCCATCAGAATTTCACTCCTTTTGAATGCTGGTGGGGGGAGAGAGACATGTTTCCATGTCTTTTTCATAAAAGCATGCAAATCTTATCTCCGTTCCTTACAAGACCTTTTTTAAAAACACACAGCCACTGTGGACCAGATGCATAACATTATTTCTTTCCTGATGCATTTTTTTTTAAAAAAAATCTTATTGTTAAAAAGAAAAAAGTGTGTTAGAAAATATAATTTTTAAAATAGAAATTGTAAATTTTGGAGTGAGGAAGGACAAAAGGATTTTGTCTTGGTTTCTTACTATTATTACCCTGAAATATAAAACATGGAATAAATGTTTTACATATGTCTATAAAACTATCAAGTATTTTTACCTGAATAAAAGGTGTATTTATATGTAAGAACATGCATTATGTTTCACAGGAAACCCGCTTATTTTTTGTTTACCGAGTGACACCTAATATTTGTTCCTCATCAGAAAACGTATATTATTATAGAAGTAAAACATACATCGTGGTTCCAAGCTCTTAAATACCTGGGAAGGAGTCCCACTGAATTCAATAATTTTACTTTTGACATGTATCATAAATTTTAAAAAATACACAGTACATAAGGATGGTTAGGATATGCATCTCTATGAGAAAACAGAGCCAAATTAATAACAACATTGTTAAGTGATATGAATTCGGTTGAAGCATAAAATCAGTTACTAGGGAAGTGGGTGATAGTAATGAATGTTTAACAATTAATGTATTTCTGTAGTGGAAATAGCTTTATAGGCTGCAGTCTCATCTGCATTTCCATGGCAAAAATCTTTTATTTGCTCAGTGGAAATAACTTGCAACTAATGGACAAATGGGCAAAATATGGGTTTTAAAAACAAACAAACCCACAATTACATACTTTTAGAAACGTCTATCATGCATTCCGGGTGTACACGTGTGAGACTATTTCCTACGTCTTCTACGACAACCTCGCTTTTTAATTTAAGAAGAACCTGAGAAAAAGGAATTGTCACTTCTTCACACAGTTTAAGCAAACATATAACTGAGAGGAAATCCACCCATTTCCCGGGTGTTAGAAGCCCTGCTCAGTTACCTTGATCAATTGCGACGCTGAGATTCAGTCGCGGTTTCGACACTTCGCTCGGCCAAGACTCTCCTGCAAAGAAAAATATGTGTAGAAGATCCCCCTCGAATGTGGAAAGCAGCACGTCGAATAAATCCGAGGTTCTTTCCATTCTTCGTGGCTGCTAAACAAAAGCCTGCCTCAGTATCTCGGCCGACTCTCTCTCTCTCTCTCTCTCTTTCTCTCTCTCTCGCGCTCTCTCGCTCTCTGCCTGTTTATCTCAAAAAGATTGTAACACAGAGATTTTTTTTCTACACATGTTAACTTCATAAATAGCAGGCACCGACCACCCCTATCACCAAGCGCGTTTTTCCATCTATTAAAAGCTTTTTAAAAGTATTCTGCGCGCCCTGATATTGTTAAAGGACCGCAGCCCCAAGAAACAACCGAGACGTTAATTGTTCTTTCCAATTGTAATTCCCACCCCCCACCCCAAAAAATTAGCACCCTATGTTGTTGGTAATAGATTCCCAAATGACAATTGTAAATATAAACACGATTTCCATAGGGTCATAGTAAATGCAGCAATTACAAGAGAAGAGTGTTTTACAACCAGAAGTAGACATTCTTAATTGTTTCCATTTTACAGGCTGGTAAATTAAGACTGACTATTCAAACCCTGGATGGTTTTGTATTTGAAATCAGAACTGAGACTCTAGTAGAATAACTGGATTCACATATGGTAAAAAATTTTTGCATCTTTTTCCTTGAATTGTTTAAGATTTTCATCCACTACAAACAAACAAGTACTTGTGTATTGATGTGTGTGTGTGTGCGCGCGCGCACGCACATACTAATAAACTAGTCTGATTTTGGTTTGAAGGAGTAAAACAAATAATATAGAAAAGGAACTTATAGAAAATATATTACTAAAATAGGAGAAGGAGTATTAGCTATGCTCACCACCTTGATTTATTTATAAAAATAATAAAGATGGGATAAAAAAATCTAAAATAAAATAAACAAATTGTAAGCCATGTGGATCATGTGTGGAATGTTTGTATGTAAGGACCAATATATCATTTATATTTAATTTTAATTTGATGGATTTCTGGGTCCCAGTCCCAAATCTATCTCTTGCAAGTCGATTAGGTTTGTTTCAGAGAGAACTTACTTTGGGGTAGGAAGATAAGGATACTGTATACAATGAATAGATTACTGTTCGAATGCAAATCATGCCATTCAGCCTAAATTATGCACTTTCAAGAACCTTCAACTTCAAAGGAGAATTAAAAGCCATCTAGACCACCTATGTGCTCCCATGTAAATGAATCAAATTACAGAGTCTTTTACTTGGACTTCCGATGCTGAGAAAAATAAATTGATCAACATACAGCATCCATAAATGAATGGTACTGACACACAGAAGAGAGAATCCTGCTTAATGTGCAGGTCAGTGTTGTATATATGTATTTATTTAGAAGTATGTCTGGGGCTCTATACCCAATACAGTATGCAAAGACATTGCAGACTTAAACTCTGTTCTTAAATACATCTCCATTTAGATAAGAGCCTCTGGCCACATTAAGTAAAGCCCAGATACTATGCTTCTTACGTAAACATACCTAATAATACTTGGCAGTTCTATCATGTTTTATAAGGGTTTCAAGCACTCAGTATGTATCAGTTGAGTCATCCTCAATGTTGCAGTGGAAAGGAGGGGGAAACTGGGGGGTGCCTTGCCTAAGACTACTTCTCTGGTCCACAGCAGAGGCAAATCAGAGACCAGACATTTCCACAACTTTTCCAGCCTTCTATAACAGCTTGTGAGGAAGCCACATTAAACTCAAGGGTGGTTTGAGAAAGGTTATCTAGGAACAGCAAAAATGTCTTACAACCAAGAGCAACTGAAACAGCTAATCTTTCTGTTTCATTTCACTTTTCATGTAAGTTTTTATTTAAATAAACTATGCATCAATCAAAGGCACTAAGGAAAATATTTTTTAAAAAAAAACCAAATTATTTTAAGATATGAACTTTTAAACAGACATATTCAAATTTCAGACCAAAAAGACATTTATGTGGATGGAGGTAATCTGTTCAGAACAGCTTTGTTAATGCAAATAAAAAGAAGTATGTAAAACATGATTAAAAAATAATAATAAAATGTAAAATATTTTGATTCATGATTTTACATGGCCACTGATCAAGGATTCGTTACTGGCAGCTGAATGTTAGACTTAACTCATAATCTTAACTATATCTGATCTCTTTTTCCAAGGTTTTGTGTGAGCTGATACCTCACCCCCACTTTTTTTTATCTGCACAACATTGTGGGATAGGCTAACTTGAGAAATACAGGCTAAATTTCAACAACATGCTAGATAAAATGGGTTTGGGTAGCTCATTAGAACTGTGTAGTGATTAAGGTTCAGAAGCAAAAAAAAAAGATGTTTTAGATTGCAGGGGACCACATGGCTTTTGCCATTATTTTTATTCGTTTTCAAATCACTGCTTAACCTTGTAGTTGATAGATTAAGTAGGTTGTGAAAACCTAATCATTGTCTCAACATGTCAAGTGAGCCAGGAATCACAATATGGTTGTTTGAGTATTCTCTATCATCTGAATATTAATAGCAGAATGCAGCAACTGTGTTTTAACAATCCAGGTTCAAGATTTTTTGTGCTGTATGAACAAAGTCCATGACTGGCTCAGAATGATTCTTGATTGGCAGGAGACATTATTTGGGGCCCTCAAATCTTAGCTTCACAAATTGGCAATTGCACATTGAATTGTAAATGAAATCCTGTTTCACAGGA
Source organism: Notechis scutatus (assembly GCF_049901735.1). NCBI lineage: Eukaryota > Metazoa > Chordata > Lepidosauria > Squamata > Elapidae > Notechis > Notechis scutatus. The sequence continues at coordinate 31,400,697 of NC_142009.1, forward strand.
TGGGAAAACGGCAAAGATTCACTCACTGATTGTGTTCATGTAACAGTTAGAAAAGGTTAAAATGAAGAGATGATTTGAGATTTGTTGTAGGAGTTCCAACTATTATCTTAACATTTTGTGTGAACCAGGACATCATGTTATGTCATATTCAGGTTTATTTGTTTATATTAGCAAGTATGACACCACAGCAAGTATTTTTGTTCGCTGAGATTAATGCTTAGTGCATTGTGTAGCCTCAACCACTGCTTTTGTGCTTTTGTACATCAGTTGTTCCAATTGCATATATTTTGCATTACAAAGACTGAGTTTTGTTTCTGATTCATATAGAAATTCAATTCACCTGGGATGATCTTCAGTATGGAGCTGACCCTCTCTCATTCCCTAAATCCATATTAGTGTGGTATAATGGGTCATGTTTAGTGAAGCCTGCATTAGAGGTTAAAAAAATATACAGATGTTTTATTCTCTGTAGGTTCATTTTCTTTCTTCTTTCCTTGAGATGTGCATTATATAAAATTTGTCCTTATCTGGTGCCAACCTTTGCAACAGGACAACTATACAATGTTCATTGATCACTCAGTACAGCAAAAAGCATGTCATTGTCATAAATAGATTATATTCTTCCCACAGAAATATTTCCCTTTTAATTCCTGCTGCCTTTATTTCCTTCTCTTTTCTCTGTTGCTTTGGTTGTGTCAAATGTTAGATTGTAAAATCTTTGGGTCAGGAAAAAGTACTGTTCTGGTACTCGTGAACTAGACAGGGCTGTCAAGTTTGTTTGCTTTATTTATTTATTTAGATGGAGATTCTGCCTGACTCCAGAATGACTCTGACTAGTTGACAATATCAAGCAAACAAGATAAAAAACACAATACATTATAAATAAACAAGATAGATTCTATCCAAACAATACATTTTCCATGTACAAAGTCTCATCTAAGCGGGGTGGGGGTGGGAAAACTACCCTACCCCAAGGTCTGGGAGAAATATCTACATTTCTTGACTATACAGTATGTGAACTCTAAGCTATAGCTTTTCAGTTGTTGGGGACAGGAATTAATCAACCACTGATAGTATCTGAATATTAATAGCAGACCAGGCAGATATATGCATATTTTTATCACTTTACTCTGCATAATTTCTTCCACAGATAATAAATTTTTCAGAAAATGAAATGGTGCTTGTAATTGTCTGTCTATCTGTCTGTTTATCCATCTGTCCATTCATCCATGGTAGATCCTGGGCTAAAGGGAAAAAAAGGAAATTCGGGACTGTGCAGAATGTTGGTATAGGATTGCTAGAAGATCCACTGGGTGACTTTGGATCAGGCATTACTGTCTTGAAACAGTCATGATAGATGCTATTTTTTTCTTCCTAGCAAGTTTTAATGCAGGAGTAGGTAAGTCAAAGCTCACAAGTACACCATAGTTCATCCACTTTGCATCCCTGCCACTAAAATGTTGCTCCTTTCTATTTTGATTAAAGTAGCTGAAATGTTGCTTCATCTTACTTTTATGTTTGCCCTACAGATTTTAATGTGTTAATCCCAAAGGCTTTCTTTAAACAAACTAATTTATTACAAGAATATGAGCCATCTTACTATTATTTTTTAACAGGGAGACTAAATCAACAGTGTTGAGGCTGTGAGCCTGCACTTTACTTTCCACCGGATATAAAGGTAATAATGAGATAAAGTAAAATAAATGAAAATTACTATACCCCATCAACTATATCAAATCAATTTTTCTAGGTCTCATCTCAAGCAAACTCTGCATCCTTTTAAAATCTGGGACAAGAGCTTACATTTTCCACACATGAGAAGCCAATGCAGATGGACTCTTTTCTATTATGGAAAGAAGCTGTCCATTTAAGTGAGGAAGCAACATTCTCAGTTCTTCAGCCTTTTAGCCAAATACTCAGAAAGCACAACAATCATCTCTTTTTTATTAGGTGCAACATGTTCTTCAAGCCGCTATGCTAAAAATGATAGTTATTTTTTAATGTCTTTTGCACAAAATGCCTCCAAGACTCATAAATGTAATGTGCAAAATGAAATATAATGTTAAAAGGGACAAATATATATATTAAAGCAATGTTAGAGCCACAGTGGTACAGTGGTTAGAGTGCAGTACTGCAGGCTATTTCTGCTAACTGCCGGCTGCCTGCAATTTGGCAGTTCAAGTCTCACTGGCTCAAAGTTGAGTCAGCCTTCCATCCTTCTGAGGACCCAGATTGTTGGGGGCAATATGCTGACTCTGTAAACTGCTTAGAGAGGGTTGTAGAAGCAGCTTGAAGTGGTATATAAATCTAAGTGCTATTAAATAGATAAGCACATCTCAAGGCATGTGTAAAATAGGTGATATTAAGGATCTGATGAACCACCATCACCACCAGAGATTTTTAAAAAAGACCATTATTTGATCAGGCAAGGAGATGGAAGAAGTCCAGGATGTGGACAGTGCTGTAGAAAAAGTCCTTTGCATCATAGACCCAATTAATTGGACTTTAGAGAAAGAAAGGAAAAATGACAAGGTCCTCCACTGAAGATTTCAATTGATGGTTTATGCCCACATGAAAGCAGCTAGTTTTATAGGATGTTGAATTAAGCTCTGTTATCAGCTGTAACTCCATATTTTGAACCTCTCCCTCTGTATACATGTTTTCTTTAAGCAATTTGGGTTTAAGCTGCCATTTTACACATCTCTCCTAATAAAATTCTACTGTACTCTGTAGGGCATGTTGCTGTGGAAATGTATACCAGGGCTATATGGTTAATTATTATTTTAGTTTCCCAAACTTGTTTCTGTAGAGCATTTTGTCAACTGAAAAAGAACCAGTTACTGTATAGAAAATTAGAATGTTATCAGCTTTAAAGGGTACATGATGATGGGTTATTGTATATATATTTTAATACAGTATATAGTGTTTTTATTGCCTTATTAACCTTCAAAACTTCCTGCCACAATGACATCTCATCACATGCCCAGTTCCAAGCAAGGTCATTGAAAAATGGCTAAAACATTTTTAAAACAAAATATTCAGAAATTGTGAGGATTTTGGAGATCTAGTATACAGAGAAGTCACATAACATATGTTGTTAATTTTTAAAAAAAATTAGAAACCAACATGACCCAGTTGAATGGCATCCCCAAAGCAAGGCAACCCAGGGCAAACTGAGCAGGAAGGTATGGATTGCTAGTTGACCCTTGGACCTCAGAGTCAACAGAGGGGAGGGAGAATGCCATGGAGGATCTTGGAAGGGGCTTAATAGGCTCGCTCACAAATATGATTGATTGTCCCATGCTGCCTTTTGGGGTGGATTATCAATTCATTTCATGAATTAAAAACCAAATTGCTCTAAAAGCCCTGGCAAAATAAATTAGGAATAAAGAGGAAGCAGGAATTTTGAGGGATGCAGGAATAACAAAAATGTGGAACAAAGGCATTCAGCAGCCTGGAGATAGTTCTGGGACATCTTTGCTACATGAGTGCTTGGTTCTTTTAATGTATTTTGATTGGGAAGTCTGTTTCTATAAACTCATGTGCCTCATTCTTCCTGGAGAAAATCCAATCCCTCTTGATTGTCTCCTGCTTGGAAGTTCCAAATTCATTAAATTCATGAATAGCATGTCTGGATACTGACTCTGATGTACTCATTGACTAAGCAGATTTTATGTTTAAACCAATTATCATGGCCAAGGCCAGCCCTAGACCAAATGGCGCCCCAGCACAAAGGGTCTTTGGTAGTTCCCTCTCCATTTGTTCTGTGTTTGTACGACTTGTTTATTTAATTTCATTTGTCATCCCTTGCACAACTTTGATGTGTGCCTGATTAGTTACATGCACACTTTTGGTGATAGGCCATCGGTTTTGCACGTGTTGTGCTTCATAAAGATAATTTTAAAAGGAAAGAAAAAGAGCAATCTCAACAACCGCAAAAAATATGTTGGTGTGGCCCACTAAATAGAAAATTGAAAGCAAAAGCCAATCCCCCCCTTCCCTAAACATGATACATTCCAAATCCAGTAATCAATTTTTTTAATGAAAACCTTTGCTTTTACATATAGCCCTAATTAAAAAACAAAATTAGTCATTTGGTTAGTTAAATTGGGAGATGAGGCATTAATTTTGCAATGAAGTACTCCTAGGGAACTGTTGGACTATTCAGATCTGGGTTGCAAAAATCCAGATAATCTTAGATGGCAGCAAAGAGGTCAAAAAAAAAAATCTCTATGCAATCATCTATTGGCCATTTGGAATTTTACAGCCCAGTTCTTACCCTCCTAGAAGCCCTACTCAATGAACTGTTGACACATGTCAAATGAGTGTGTGTGTTTGATGGAAATAGTTTTGCTTACCGAGGTGAAGGCCTATTGGAATAATAAGTTAGCAAGTCAGTGAGAAAAAAAGTGAAGACTCTGCTTTCTTTTGCATGGATGCATGTATATTATTTCAGATATGGATTTGGAGATTTTTCCAAGCTTTCCTGTCTCACAAAATGGCCATTTTGTTTTAATGTATTCATCCATTTACTGCATTTGTAGAATGTCCTAATAGACTGAGACTCTGGGCTGTGTACAACAAAGCAGAAAAAAGGCTTTGTTGTACACAGAACAAATTAAAGAAAACAAGACAGAGATATGCATATCTTGATGGAAGACACACAATGGATCAATTAGGCCAAAGGCACAATAAAAAACAATATGCTAAATACTTTGCATAATGTACCTTCAGGCTGGAGGGGGGCACTTTTAGGGAGGCTGATGCCTGACCCAAATCTGATGTACTGTGTTTAAAGAGGGGAGGCTTAGTAGGCCGTCTCAAGTGTTCAGACAAGATGGCCAGAAACCATTTTGACCAGTTAACTTTACTTGTTTTCTTACAGCAACCCATGCAGCTCATTGCAAAACTACTCATTGCCAGTTGGTTCCACTCCCTTGCTGAACCAGGGCCAACTTGAAGAGATGAAATATAGCTTTATGGCTAATGGGTCCATATTTATATGTCTACGTCTTAGGGCAAAAGGTTTTCATGTTTGGTGGAATTGTAATTGAGACAAAACAATAACATGGAAGACCTACAAGGAAACACTTAGATGAGCTTCAAAAGTTGAAAGATGTGGCTATTCCATAATTCCTCAGATTTCTTGAGAAATGTTGGACTACAATTTCCATCTCCTTGACCAATGACATCAAATTTCAGAAGGCTAGTCTACTCTAATAATGCATTTTCCCTAACAAAAAACAATGAAATGAAACTATTTAGAAGTACTGAGTGATCTACAGTACACAAAGAGATTGTATTCCATCCTGGATTCCATCACTGATCATCACATCTCCTTAATGTCCTTTCTGATCAGATATATTCCATAATCTAATTTAAAAGAAAAAATATCATTGTATACAACCACCTGCAGAGAATACAAATAAATTGCCATATATGTCTTTATTTTTTCAATAGCACACAAAAGAACTTTTTGGAAATCCACAGCTTGCATCCTCTTGAATAAGGTGTCAAATAAGGTCACAAGTGGCTCCTAATTTGGTTGGGACTCTGAAAGCAACTCCAAAAATGTCATTAATTAATGTGACAGATATAGAACATTAATAAATGCATATGGAATACTCAACTTAGTTGTACAGAGGAAGCACACCTATTTTTAGAATTAAATGTAACTAATTAAATTATATTCAAGTTAGTTTTTCTTCTGCCCACACCTACTTTTTGGACCAAAATGTTCATGCTGCTCAAAGGCATCTTGTTCTTGAAGATAATCTGCTACTACAAGTGTCCTGGTGTCTATCACTAATCAGACCTAGGATGTGTGGGATCAGAGCAATGAATTAATAAGACCACCTTTTCATTAGAGACCCCCTTTTCTCTCCTCTCTCTTTTTCCTAGACCTATCAAGTTCTCCTTTTCTCTCTGTTACCACTACCCTCTGGTTGGGTTTGCATATAATCTAGGCTAATTTGTGGTTTAGTTCATTGTGCTAACTCATAAAGCTTCTGTAAGTCATGGTTTAGTTAATGAATGAATATGAACCTCTCTTCCTTTCTCTCTGTCTTCCTCTCTACCCAGTGGTTTGCCAAGCAATAGTGAGATCCCCCTCACTAAAGTTTTTCATTGACCATTTGTAAAAGTCAATGCCACAAAGCCACTGATGGCTCCAACTGAGACATGGCACTTAAGGTCTTCTTTACATTATAGTGGTCACTTACGGTGGTACCTATTATAGCCACTAGGTTTCTTGTCCCCCTAATATTTATGATTACTTTGTTTTTTATCTTTTATTTTTTGAATTTCTCTTCTTCCTTGCCTCAAAACTGACCATCTGGCATGTTGCTAAACAAAGAAATAGGCTCCAGTGCCTTCTTTATCTGAGAACGTCATTGGGCTCATATGAACCTTGGAGGCATTCAAAACAATAGTAGGTGGATGCCACCCAGTAAGTCAGACAGGAGAGTGTCCAACTATCCAGAGAAAAAGAAAGAGGTGATGCCAGAAGGCCAGTTAGTGATAAAGGTCTGTTTTGCTTGCAAGGATGGGTATCTTTCGCCTGGTGATTTTTAATGTTGTGTCTGCCTGGGAATGTATCTCACCAAATTATTTTGGAGTTGTCTTTGATACAGATATGGGACTTTTGCATCCTTGAAAATGGCTTTCTTGCAGCTGACACTCCACAGTCAGTAGGCAAACCTCCTCATGGCAGCCATTTTTTGACAATTTCCCAACATTTTAAAGTCATCCTTTGGGTCAGGATAGTTTCAATCCCACACACCAACTCTTTTCTGAATGTCATCTAAATCTCACCTCCATGTTTTGCCTGTTACCTCCTGCTTTGTAGCAGTGCCTTCCAGAAGTTGTTTATAGCTTGGGTCCAAATTGTATAGTAATTCTGTTCTATGAACAGAATTTGCATAACATGCCTGAGTTTGTTGATTATATTAAACATATTTTAAGCATTACATTTTGCAGGACAATCAGTGATGAACCAGTTTATGTTCACAGAACAGTGTCAAAACAAAAACAAAAACACTATCAGTACTCATACAGAATACTACTGTTTTGTTAGTTTTAAAAACTAGTGTTTATCTAGCAGGCAATGTATAATATTTATGGTGAGTCAGTACAAGGAGTTAAATTTGACTCACTGCTTGCAGCTTTCTCTTTATGGAAGCAGACATAATTCCTCCCCCGATTATCTCCTAATTAAAATCTCTATTTTTATGCTATTTGTATTAATGAATAAAGTGAGGTTCCAATTTGATGTTCATCAGATATTTTGGATTACAGTAAACATTCCATCATCCTTGATCCTTGATCATGATAGCTGGGCTGATTGGAATCAGAATTAAAAATGGAAGGCACCAGGTTGGAGAAGAATTTGAAGCTCTCTAACCAAGCTCTAACCAAGCTGTCTTGGGATGGCCTCCATCCAGAAGCAGAAATAAACCATGCCAACCTTGATTGACTCAAGGAAGAGGGATCAAGGTCTATTCTTCAAGTGTGGGTAGCATTGCAGCATAGAGAAATTAAATCAAGCTGACTTTGGGAATTCTGTATTCAATTTCCTTCAGTCATGTAACTTAATGATTGAATTATCACAGTGTAATATCCTGTAAATCCAAATCAATAAAATATGCCCATATTCTGTATGTCACATACATACCACAGTTTACATACTAACCTAGTTCACTTTTCAGAATATGCTCAACCTCAAAATCGTTAATTCTATTTCAGTCCAGTGTGGCACATTGTATGAATGCAATTAGTGAGTGAATCCCAGTCGCCAGAGAGTTTCCTTCCTTCTTAAGTTCTCCTTCCCATTTACAAATAGGGGAATGCAAATGGAGAGAAAGCAGAGATGGGGGGGAATGAGGGGACAGAATGCTTTCATTCTGACCTAAGGAAAGCGATTACCAAAGGGAGCTAAACTGCATGAAGCAGGATTCAGAATGTTGGCTGCAGCTGAGAAGGTGCAACTTCAAATTCTCCCCATCTAGCCTTGAAGCAGGCTAGTTGATTCTCAACAGTGGCAGTGAAGATAGGAAATTGGGGAGGCTGTACAAAAGAAGTCGAGGATCTGCCTCTTAGAGTTGCAGAAGGAATTAAATGAGAAGGAAGTTGTGGAAAGGCTACCTTCAGAGCTTTGAAGGCATATATAGAAAAAAAAAGTCATTAACTTAAAGGGAGCCCTGTATGTTATGTCATCCAATCACACTCGTCCTCTTTAATGCAGGATTTCCAAAAGCTGCTGCCCTGCCAGTGTGAAAACTCCAGCAAGGGAGAATTGACCATTGTCTTGTTAAACTGGTTCCATTACGAAACTCACGTTCTCACGTGTCTCAGAAACCCTTCACTCAAATGTGCTTTCCTTCCTTCCTTCCTTTAAATCCGGCAGTTCTATACGTCCAAACGCATTTGCAAAATTGGAGTTCGCTCCCATGCACTTCTACCCACTTGATCATTCGATCACATGGGGCGAGTTTCTCCGCAAGCAGCAAATCACCTGACCAAAACCTACACGGTGGTTTGAATTGCCCCTAAGGGCAGTGCCGTTTTGTACAGCCTGCAGCTGTCAAGTTTTTTTTTTTTTAGTAGTGGACGTTCCTGCATGGGGTGGAGGGCTTTTTCCTCTTCTCTCTTTTACCCTCCTCCAGTAAAATGAATCAGAAAGGGATTCCAAGAGGGAAATCTACATAGTGGCAGGACTCACTGCTAAAGATAGGTAACAGTACTCCCTGACGTGGAAGCAACAAAAGGTATGCACAGGATAATGAAGGGAAGGACCTCTCTTTCTGTAAGGCCTCCTACTGCATCCCTCCTCTCTTTGACACGGAGCCTACCAGTCGAAACGGACTACTGGGTCGGGATCTGGTGGCAGTGATGGTGGCAGTTGAGAAACACATCTGGAGGATACCAAATCGGGAAGGGAGGTTGGGGGAGAAATTGTTAAAGCCCTACACGTGTTGTTTGGGGGCACAAGTCGAAAGTGGGTTTCTCCCACTCTGAGTTTTCAGCTGCACCCAGTTGCCCACGAACGTGCGTACCTATGTTCTCTCTCTCTCTCTCTCTCTCTCCCTTCCTCCCTCTCTCTTTCTCTTCCTCTCTCCAGCATGCTGCGTCTGTCTATCCGTGTGAGCGTGCATGTATATGTGTATGTGTAAATGTATATATCCCCCCCACCCCCCAAGGAATGAAGCTTGGCGCCGGCTGATGGTGCAACAGATACCCTCGACCTTTTCTCCCCCCCCCCCACCGCAGTTCATCCCGTCCCCTCGCCACGTGGTGTGGAGAAGCCAGTCACCAGGGTGGAGACAAGAAAGGAAGAGTGTAGGGAAAGAGGGACGAAGCGGGGGGTGGGGGGTGGAAGAAAGAGAAAAGCCGGGGAGGGAAAGCAAAGCGTCCCATCCGTGGCTGCCCAGACTCAGAGCGTCGGCGGCGTCACCGGGAGCGAGGCGGGCCAGACAGCAGCGCACCCGCCTTATCGTGCCCGCTCCCCGGGCGGACAGGCAGGGGCTATAGAGGAAGGAGGCAAGGCGGACTCGGCTCAGCGCTCCGGGAGGCCTGGCCTGGGTGGGCGGGGGCGTTTTCGCTCCCGGCGTCTCCGTGGCCTAGAGGTGGCAGCGGGCGGACACGCGGGCAACCCAGCTGAGCCTCAGCGGCCAAAGCCGTCCGACCGATTGCTTCCCACCGTTGCGCCCGCCTCTCTCTGCTTTCTGATCGGCGCCCCTTCCAGGCTTCGGTCGGGCTCCGGCGAGGCAGCAAACCGCGAAGGAGCCAAAAGCGGCGAGCGGGGGACGTTTGAAAGCAGGTCGGTTTGGCTCTGCGGGAAAACTTGAAGTGAGTCTCGGCTCCTTTCTAGTCCCGGAACTCCAACACACCTTTGGCAGCCCTTTTCGTGGCTTGTATTCTTTCTTTGCCTTCCCGGTTCTCGGTGTTTATCCGAAGTTATTGTCCGAACAACTTTTACCCGGGAAGAAACGTCGCAAGGCGACTTTCCCCGGATCGCGAGTGGGTTTTCTTGTTCGTTTCATTACGTGCGCACCCGCTGGAGTGAAGGGAGCCCAGGTTGGAGCGAGCCACGCAGATGGGCTCGCCCAAGTTTTCCTCTCTCGTCCCCCGGTATCGCTCCTTCTTTCACTGCTGGGGTGCAGTATTCTCTTCTGGGAACAGACACGTCGAAAACAAACCTTTCCTCTACCAGCATAAGAAATCATAATGAATATAGTTTTAGAGAGAGAGAGAGAAAAAGATTGGGCGTAGCGTTCAACATCCTTTAATTCATTGAACTTGAAAACTATGACTAATAATAACTCACAAAATATGACCTTTCCCGATCGTTTTGGTAATCTTCCTAACGGGAATCCTATACTGTATTCGGGTTTTAGGTGTGTAAATCATTTTGTTTTGTTTTAATAGCGTTAGTTGCTTATGAAGCGGTGTTCACAATTCAATCCAAGGTAAAGAGGTTTTAAATTTCACCGATCTCAATTCGATTTCTATTTGCGCTAAATTGGTAAGAAGAAAGAGCGCGGAGCTTTCTTTGGCTATTATGATTATTATGATCATGATTATTCTTGTTCCTTTTCTGCCATTGATTACTTCAAATCTGCAAGATATTTTGGGATAAAACTTGCTTTTCTTTCCTGTTTATCCCAATTAAAAGGGAACCCATATACTGAGCCCCTCTCCGTTTGTTTTTTTTCCTAAGAGAATGGCGGGGGTTTCTCAGAGAAAATCTGCAGGCCCGTAGTATATTCTTTGGTTCAAAAACAACAGAATTCTGGTTTTCAAAAGGAGTTGAGAAAAGATTAGAAACGTAAAAAAACCAGAAGAGATTACAAATATAGGCCTCCCTTCAATTTTTTTATATTGCTCTTTTCAGAATGGGTGAATGTACTATGCTGCATTGTTGTTATTATTATTCTACCATGTCCTTTCTTATTCTGTTGTGATTATTTTAAAACAGTATAGGGAAGTAATATATTATTTTAACCTGAGCAGGTAAAAATTGCCGGAAATGGTGGATCTGTTTCAACTATTTATTACAGTCAGTTATTTCTATTTGCAATAGCTTCAAATATTAACACACATTTTCTCTTACTCTTCAAATGTACTTTGAAAGTACACCAATAAAATGTTTGTGCACCTTCATACAAATATTTCTAGAAAATGATGGGTGGAAATAATGCCTTTTGGTGTAATTCTGATATCTTTATGCTACTTCGATTTTACCTTTAAAATAATTAATTCTTCTCTATTTACTTATAACAAAGAGATAATGAAAATAGTGTTAAGGGTTCATATTTGCATTCTTTAGATCTATATTCTGATTTAATTGAATTCCATTATCCAGTAGAAATCACTTTCAAATCCATTAATCTTGATGGGAAGATTAATACATATTAGGTAGGAAGTAGGTAAACTGTGTGGGTGAATTGTGCCGATATATGACTATTTTGTAGAAATACATGAAAGGTGCAAATACTGCCTAAATACAACCATTTTGTTTTATAGATAATATTTTTCAAATGTTTTTCCAACTTCTCTTGAAGTTTTATAGTTTTACGCTTTATAGGTACCCCATGTGCCACTTAAGATTTGCTTGCTTATTATCAAATAATTTCACTAGAATATAACAGTAGACATGTTTTCTCAAATAACTGTGGAAAAAAAATGTAGTGATAGTAATATGTTAGTAATTGCTATCAAGGTGATTTTAAGGCAGTCAGGTTAGGTGATTTTTATTTCACTGGAAATATATTAGAAACTGCGGGGGAAGGAATACTAGCTTTTTCTAGTTTTGTCCGAGATTTCTTTCAACAGTTTTCTTTCCCACTTCTTTCATTAATTTCACCTTTTAAAATTGTCTTTCTTTCTTTCTTTCTTTCTTTCTTTCTTTCTTTCTTTCTTTCTTTCTTTCTTTCTTTCTTTCTTTCTTTTCTTTCTTTTTCTTTCTTTCTTTCTTTCTTTCTTTCTTTCTTTCTTTTTCTTTTTTTTTCTTTTCCCTCCCTCCCTCCCTCCTGGTATATGAGATAGAGACTGATGAATATGGTTTTGCTTGAGGCATTGAAGAGTGGGGTGGGAGGGGGAAAGGAGGTGGCAATCTGAATTCACACTTAAAAATCCGCAGCTGGAATATAACTCTGTCGGCAACTCCAGCCATCCACATTTCACATTTAGAAAATGCACCAATGTCCTGGTGTGTAGCCAAGAGAAAAAGTGAGAGGTTAGTAAGCCTATTCTTCAAAATAGATGCCTTTCCATGGAAATACTAGTGAGTCCTGAAGGCCTTGATTCTAGGCCTGCTTCCCGGAGAGTAAGACTCATTAAATGCAGCAGGATCACCCTCAGATTAGGCCAGCACAGGATGACAATTCACAGGATGGCTGTGTGACAATTCTTGGATAATTCTTTGTCCTGGGTCTCCTCTGCAATCCTTGATGGAAAGCACCCCTTCCCGCACACAAATGCTTGTGACGGTGAAAGAGATTTCCCAGCCTGCCCCCAACTTTAATCTCTGCTCTTTGCTTCACCTTCTAGTCTTTCCAGCTCAGGTTGCTTAAGCTGATCTGGATCTGCTGGGGTCTAGAAGAGGATGAGGAAAGGAAAGATCTGGGGAAGGATGACAATAGGCATTGGTTGAACGTGTTGCAACCTGGGGTCCCCAGAAGCAGAAGTTTTAGTAGTTTAGTTGGAAAGTGCATTGGTGCATGTAGGAGGTTGGTAGCCCCTGGATCTCACTCTAGCTTCTGTTGTTGGATGAGTAGGAATTTTGTCCAAATCTACAATGTATGCACAGCTCAGTCAGTTTCTTGATCATAGGTCCTTTTCCAAAGCCATGAGTTTGTCTTATAAAAAGGAAGTAATGAACAAAAGAGAAACTTCTGAGACTCTTTGGCACAGAATGGTCAAAGTCTGTCTGTACACATTTGATTTATAGGTCACCAGGTAGACATACTGTACTACTCTAGGTACATTTGAGTTTTTCTCTTGTACTTTCTCTCTCTTTGGTTTGATCTCAAACCCATATTATTTGTGGATTTGTACAAGACTACACTAAAGCATGATAACACATTTTATGATACAGTGTGTTGTCAGAACTCAGCTGTTGTTTTAGCATGGTTATATAAAACAGGCAATTATGTTACGCAAATATTTGCTTTAGCATAGTATGTATGTACATGCATAGTAATATGCACATACAATTTGTTTTGTTAACCTGTATATTGTATATTGTGGGAATGCAGTCCATAAGCAACAACTTATTTGCTTTAAAATAGTATTTTTAAATGGTTAAACTGGCTATAGCTGTTTTAACCATTGTTTTATATAAAACTGTCACACATTAGTGTAATTAGAAAACAGATCACAAATAGAGTTTTATGGCTGAGTGTCCAGGATAGATCAGGATGATGAGAATTGCACTTCGGTATCTCCAGAGGGCATAAATTTGGTGTGTGTGTGTGTGTGTGTGTGTGTGTGTGTGATTTAAGTTAAGAATAGACTTGAGATCTTATAGTTGTGTACTCACCAAGATTAGGGACAAATTTTTAATATCCCTGTAATGGCAGCTCTGATGGAAATGAAGTGTTGCCATTTTTTGTCTTATTTAGAAAATTCCACTTAGTGACAGTGGTGTGTGTGTGTGTGTGTGTGTGTGTACACGTGCATGCAATGTATCTTTACATGCAGAGTTAACTGATCCTTGTAAACAACACTCAATTCTTTCTGTTCTTCATCATTTACTTAGAGTAGCCACAGACCATTAAGTCCTAGGCAACAGTGTAGTCAACTGTCATGGCTATATATGTCAGTAGTGTTCTTGCCAAAATGCTAAATGCTAAAATTTTGGGGATGTGCAACTAAATGTATACTCAGCAATGCATTTTTGTGTGTGTTTTTTAAACCGGGCCAGCCTCAATTTACATTGAGACATAAACGTTTTCAAATAATTTATCAGGACAACTGGCAGGGCAAGCCTTGTTCTCATCTGGAAATGAACAAGCTTACTTTGTTCCTGCATCAACAGAAATTAGAACAGCCTTTCCCAGCCTGCTGCTCTCTAGATATGAATATTATTAACTGAATATTTTTTAAGTTGAAGTCCAATACATCTAGCAAGTTTCAAATTGGGAAAGGCTGTGTTGAAAGGCTGCATTTCCTTCTGTTGATGCAGGCACAAACATTTCTTCCTATTCTGATACTTTTAGCTGTTTATGAATTCATTTGGTGAGAACTTTTATTGATATGTTTGTGTGAAAATTAATGCTGCTATGTGTATATGTTGCAAGCATTTGCATGCAATAATTGATCCTGTAAATTATTCCTGAATATGGTTTTGCAGGAATCCAGATCATGATCACAGTCTTAGCCGCTGGAACTTATATTTATGGTGTAAATTCCTGTATTTTGAATCTCTGAGATATTTTCAAATTTTCAACTAGAAATATTTTTTGAAGAAAAAAACACTGTTGATCAATCATTTGTAGAACTTATTTCCATTATTCTGATATTCACAAAGCATTGAACTTCTTCTGAAGTGTATTTATTCACATTATCTAGGATTTCTGGAGTTGTAGTTTAATATATCTGGAAGCCACCAAATGGGAAAAAACCCTAACAGTAGTATACAACTGACTTCACCATTACTTCACCATTACTTATGCCCAACATTTTTCATTTTCCTGCATGAATAAGATGTTACTATCACTCCTGATTTTTCTCTCCCTCTCTGCTTAGCAGGTAGAAAAATTGACCTTAGCTTAGAAACTAATAAGGATTGGAGCAGATTAACTGTATGATTGTGTCCATGTAGTCACTAGGATCTCAGCTCCTTCAAAATTCCACTTCCCATTTCCTCATTCAAATCCAGATTTTGAATCTGCTTAATGTGATTTGATCAAATAATAGCCTTGGGTTTAACTAAAACAAAAAGAGTAAGTTATCTGAAGGAAAAGGATTGATTTCACAAGGAGCATTTGGTTAAGGAGTACAGGTAGTCCTTGACTTACAACAGCTCATTTAGTGACCATTCAAAGTTACAATAGCACTGAAAAAAGTGACAACTGTTGCAGCCTGGCAACTGACTCATATTTATGACGGTTGCAGCATCCCAAGGTCATGTGATCACCTTTTGTGACCTAATGAGCAAAGCCAATGGGGAAGCCAGATTCACTTAACAACCTTGTCACTAACTTAACAACTGCAGTGACTCATTTAGCAACTGAGGCAAGGAATGTTGTAAAGTCACTTAACAAACATCTCACTTAACAACAGAAAGTTTGGGCTCAATTGTGGTTATAAGTCAAGGACTACCTGTATCTATCTCTAACCTCTTCCCCAAAGGTCACAAAATACTTTTAATGGGGAGGCTTTTCTGCTTTCTTTTTCTCTTTTTTTTCATTCTGGATACAATCTCATTTTAATTTTACCTCTGTTGTAGGTGTGAACTGAAAATCTGAAGATTCTGCCACTCCTGATGGCTCAGATAAGTCCAGAAAGATCTGAAGTGGAACCTAGGCAGTTCTGTTAGGGATTTTTCCTGGATTGGAAATCATCCTCGCTGGATCTGAGTCGGAACTGCATGGTCCATCCTGCCCTTTGTGGAGGAAGGTGCCTTCATACTTGCCTTCAAACCTGGATCTCTGGAGATAACTTGTCCGTGTGGTTGAGTTAGTTGCAAATCAAGGCCCAATCTGCACCTTCAGAGATGTACCAGAGTTTAGCAATGGCAGCCAACCATGGCCCACCAGCCTATGAAGGGACCAGTAGTTTTATGCACACCGCAGCTGCTTCTTCTCCTGTCTACATACCAACCACAAGGGTCACTACCATGATCCCCAGCCTGCCTTACCTCCAAGGGAGTGGTTCATCCCAGCAAGGCAGCCCAGTATCCAGTCACTCCATTTGGACTCAGCCTGGAGCTGAGACTGTTGCTTACAACCCTGGATCTTCTCATCCATCAGTATCTCCAAGGTTCTCCTTTGCTACCAGCACCCCCATCCCAGCAACTACTTCCAGGGAAGCATCTGCTTATAGCAGCTCTCTTAGTATCTCGGCCAATAGCAGGGACCAGTATGCTCGGAGTTTCAGTGGCTCCTATTCCAGTCCATATCCAGCAAGTTATATGACCCCAGAATTGGGCACCAGTTGGACTTCATCTCCCTTTGATAGCCCCATGCTCCACAACCTTCAGAATCGGAGTACTCCAGGAGCTTCAAGGCACACCAATATAGGTAAGAATAAATCTTTTAAACTTTATCATACCAAGAACGGTCATAGTATTTTCAGTCTGGGATGGATTACATGATATTGATTAAATTTTAAAAGATAAGAAACACTAGTCAGTGAAGTTAGCAATTTTAGCATATATCGATTATCAACAAAATACATTTTTTCACATTTTGTCAGCGAGGTAGTCTTTTGAGGATCTTTTTTTCAGAAATGTCATGTGACAATTCTCTGACTTCCCTTGAATGGGAATTCATTTAGCAGCTATCCTAAACAAAAGAACTCAGGGAAACAGTGCTTACAATTTCTTCATCATCAGCTTTAGAAGCCAGCACTATTGGTCCCAATAATATAAATGTTAAAGGTGTCTTTTAAAAGGAAGCAAGTCCAAGAATCAACAGTATTGTGACCTGAGATTGCAGTTAGGGAAATTCTGTAACTTCCAATTCCACATAGTTCTTGTTTTTACTCTAATATTATAATTTACTGCACTGGTGAACTGCTTCGTTCCATCGCAATTGCAGTACTGTCACATTGTATCTGGGAGGAAGTCCTTATGGATATATTGGGAATTGTTTCTCGTTATGTCTTGTTGTCCCTATGATCTTCCTCCATCCCATAAATCTGAACTGAAAAGGGCCTGCTATTTGCTTAGCTTAGGGGTAAAATTAGCAAGAGACTCATAGCTATGTTTATTACTTTGTATTATTTGAAGCAGAAGGAGGGCGTTGGCTAACCTTTGAGGTCTTTGCAACATTAAGCAATTTTTAATCTACTATTAAAAGTGTATTGCGACTTTAAAGCTTTAGTTGGTGTGGATTAAACAATTAAGGCTCAAAGTACTATCCTATACGGTATACTTTGTTAGCACTACAAATATTGCAGGTTGTTTTGAGAAAGGCATGTCCTTTGGGACTTTAAAAGGTGTAGACTTCAAATTTAGAACCTCCCCAGCTAGCCAAGGATGAGAAACAATGCTTTGGAATATATACACTGCCTGTTCAGCTGTAAATAAGTTAAAGAGCTTCGTGTATATTTGCCTAAGAATCGTTTTTTAAAAATTAGAAATTATTATACTTACGCATTCAGTGAGAAATTGGTAACCTATGGATTGTTGGAAATGCTACCATTCTGATCTCCATGTCAGCCAGGGCCACTGTGTTTCTTTTTCTTTTCCTTTTTTTTGGGGGGGGGGGGGGACGGGACGGACCATCTAATGTTGATTCCCAATAGTGTATTTTTCTGCAGAAATTCGTTCTATTGATGTTTTAAAAACTGAATACAAATGGGTATAAGAACCTTGTTAGAAGAAGCTGGCCACAGGTATAGGTTCTCTGGAAAAAAATAAATTGAAGGTTTTGAGCAATCCATTATTTGGTATGATGTGCTTAGTATTTTGCAAGGGCACCTACCCTTATACTTTTTATATGTAAGTTATGCATACACACACACACACATATTTGTTTTCTTAAGTTTTCGCGGGTACTTACATGTATGGTATTCAGCTTTGTTTGGGTATTTTCCCACGTCATTATAGTTGTGCTTTTAAAGATGTAGCAACGTTTGGGCAGAATCTCATCTGCCATCATCAGGCTTCTGTATTGTGTTCGTCTGTGAGTCAGACTTTCACAGCCATTTCAGTTTTAAATTTGGGGCTAGCCTACTGCTGTGCCAGAATGGTTTTTTCTTCATCCTGATTAGTTGGGAGTCTTGGTCTGTGTTTATTGGTCTTAGAGTTTGCTGTGTTCTGCTTGATTGGTGTTTCTAATATCTTCTGTCTGTTTTGTCTTGATTGGCTGGCAACATTGTGTTCCTGTATTGGAGGCTTTTAGTGCAGCTTGGCTCCAAGTAAATGGACGGCTATCATTTATTAGGAAGCTAGGTTTCATCTGGGTGCCTGGTTGGGGTGTATTTGAGCTGGAGGTATCAGGGGGGATCTGTTTGTGCCCAGGTGTTTGTGCCTAGGTGTTTTTGTTTGTGCCCAGATCTGTTTGTGCCCAGGTGTTTGCCACAAACAAAAAAATCTCCACACCACAAGCCAGGCAAAGACCTGGGCACAAACAGATCCCCCTCCCCCCGATACCTCCAGCTCAACCACACCCCAACCAGGCACCCAGATGAAGCCTGATGATGGCAGATGAGATTCTGCCGAAACGTTGCTACAACTTTAAAAGTACAACTATAATGACGTGGGAAAAAAGCTGAATACCAGATATATATACCAGATATATACCAGATGTATACTTCCTTGTAGACTGTGGGCTAATTTAAACTTCAGATTTACATTTACTCCCTCTGTTCTAGAATTGTGTTTAATCAACAAGCAAATCTTGATAACTCTGAACTGAAACCAAAGTAAAATAAAAATAACTCATGTCATAACTAAAGAGTGTTGAAATTAGATTACAACAAGATTTCACAGGTAGTGTGTGTGTGTGTGTATACCTCAGAAAACATACATACATACATACATACATACATACACACACACACACACACACACACACACACACACACAATATATATATATATATATATATATATATATATATATATATATATATATATATATATATATATATAATGTTTTCTGAGGTATATATACACACACACACACACACACACACAATACCTGTGAAATCTTGTTGTAATCTAATTTCAATACTCTTTAGTTATGAGATGAGTTATTTTTATTTTACTTTGGTTTCAGTTCAGAGTTATCAAGATTTGCTTGTTGATTAAACACAATTCTAGAACAGAGGGAGTAAATGTAAATCTGAAGTTTAAATTAGCCCACAGTCTACAAGGAAGTATACACAAATTAAAACAGGGTTTTCAAACGATGTTCTGCAGAATCCTAGAGTTCCATGAAAGAATAAGGGAGAAAAGGAAAGTTCACTCATATGCAGTCAAGGATGGCTAAGGTATAGTAAGGGTTGTTATCTGACATTCAAAAGCTTCACTCTCACAGTTTTAGTGGATCAGGATGTCACATCAATCTGAGTAAGCCTGAAAGATAGGCAGTAGCAGGGTGAAAACGATTGCCACAATTTTTCCCTCGGAAAATGCCTTAGCCATGCAGCTCTAGCCGTCTTTGGGTGAATGCATATCCTGCCTTTTGTAAAGTCATCCTGTCCCAGCTCTGCCTCCTTCCCCCCCCACCCTGAAAAAGGTGAAATGGAAGTTTTGGGGTGAATCTGTACGATTCAGATAACTTCAGTATATAAATATGCATGCCTTGATTAGAATGAGCACAATGTTTGGTGCATAAATTTGATTTTTGATTAATTTGATTAATAAATAAGTTTCATTTTATTGACCATTTCCTATAACTAGAGGCTTGCCCCTTGATCAGAATTTCAGGAATTTTATTTTATTTTTTAATTAACAGGATCCATAGCCTAAACAAGTTTGAAAACCTCATAACACCACATAGCAAATTTGTAGCATATTTTATCTTTTGTAATTTAATTAATATAAGTAACATGTTTACACTTTTGCTTTTACTAGTGTAGTATAGTTATTGTATAAAACACTAAATCCTCCTGGACTTTCACTTTATAGACTTGCAATTTATTATCACTAAGGCCAAAAAATGAATAAATCACCATACCTTTTCACCTCTCTCTCTCTCTCTCTCTCTCTCTCTCTCTCCCTTCCCCCGCTTCCTCTCTTCCGGGGTTCAAGTATTTAGTAATGTTTCTGTGCTCTGATTCACAGAGAAGGAGAGAGGGAAGTGAGGACAAAGAAAAAGGAAGTTAGGATTTTAACACCATTTGTATTTCCCAGCCTTTCTGATGTATTGGACTTTGAGTCCCATAATCCTTTTCCAACCTGAGGGCAACAGAATGGGATAGGCTTCTAGAAATACTTTCTTGTGATGATGCAATCAGATTTCCATTAGTTTGCTTTTCTTCTGCTTCTCTTTTGAGAAGGTCAGGAGACAAGATAATTAACCGCCTTTCTGCTTTTTAGAAAGATTATAATAACTCTAAGAGGTTGATTAGATTGAAATAGAAATGACTAAGGGTGGTTCAGGGTTAACCAAAGTTTTGCATCACAAGGTGGAAAGTTGAATCTTAGTTCCCCGAAATTGGCCAGTTATTCTGACCACTGTGAGTTCAGTTGAGCCATCCTTTGATTGCTAGTTTTATGTATGTCTAAATCCATTTGGCTGAGGGATTTTTTCTTCCATCCATGCCCTTCTCTAAAAACGGAACAACATTAAGAATCTAAAATTGGGGCAAAATGTTTATGGATTGGAAGCAATAATTCAAAAGGGTGGAAAGCTCTCATTTTTCTTGTGACCCTTTTTATCGTTACATAGGTCTGTTTTTACATGAATAAACACATCGCACTAAATTTGGTACATTTACCTTATTGTATTTTTAAGATTTGATTCATTTAATTAAATTAGTGTTCCTAAGTATTTTTATTTTATTTATCAGCAGGAGCAGGAATTAGAATGGTTTGCAGAATATGTCAATATAAAATCATAATTTTGAAATAAGTGCAGAAACAATCTGGCAGCTTAGTAAAACTCAGTATAAAGAAGCGTACATTGTCAGCGATTAAACCATACTGAAGTTGCTTAAATCTACGTGCTTGCATGCCTACCGGGCCAAGAAATGATAATGTTGATAGGTGCCAAATGGACATCACAGTTGGCCTCTAAGGTGAACCCTTTGAAAGTACACATGCTGTAAATTGGGAGGAAAGGGGGTGGGTCAAGGCCAGCTTTTTTTTGAAACTTCTCTCTCAATTAAATTTTAGATAGTGGATTGGAGAACTTTACAGTAGTCTGAGTGACACTAAACTACAATTTCAGCTTTTAGTCAGGCTGGTGTTATAGGTGGCTGGTCTTTTAGAGATCAGAGCAACACAGTACTAGGTAGTGGGGAATATAAACTTTGGGGGTGGTGAGATATAATTAGTTCATTTCCTACTTAAGAAACATCTGGTTGGTTATCCCCGAGATAGGATGCTGGTTTAGATAAGCCTTTGATTTGATCTAATATGCTGTCCTTTATGTTCAGCAATTCTTGCCCAAAGGTGCTGATAGGGTTGGAGATTTAACATGAGTAGAAATTACGGGCTGTGTTTAGCACAATGAAATTCAGTTCTGACAAGATTTGGGTTCAGAAACAAATGTAATAGGAAGAATCAATCCAGTTTTTCAATGGAAGATTTTCAAGGAATACTACAATTATAGGCTAGGTTGGAAAATGAACAATGATCTCCGAAGACAAATCATTTCTATATTGCTACCAAGTAAGCTACATAGCTGTGCCCACAAAATCACGAGGAATTGAACTTCATTTGAAGATTTTATTCCTTCTCATCTTATTACCGGTGTTCCTTGGTCTCCCTCTGAACAGCAGGCGATATCTGTGACTTTGTACTCTGCTGCGTGATGTAGTAGGTCAAATTTTCCATTCACACCCAGCACATGGACCTGTATCACATCTATACTGGCAAATTGTTTTTGGTTGTGACTGGGGCACTATGTTGGTCTGCAAATGAGGCTGAGCTTTGCAAAAGTTACACACGTGTGTTTGCTTTTGCAAGCTGAGAAGAATAGGGACATTTCTGTGGAAAAGCCTCCCTTTCTTCCCCAAGTATACATATTTAAATGAAACACCAGGAGCCCCTGGGCAGCCAGGCAGAGGTGTTACTTGTAAATAAGATCATAGGCTTTTCTTGAATAAGGATTTAAGGGGAAGAGAAGAAAGATTAGGGGTTTGTTTGATTTGTTTTTTTATGGGAAGATTGAAATGGAATTTTATTTAGATAGGGTTGATACTATTTTGCAATTTTATGAATTATTTCCATTTTAAGAGATTTATCGGCGATAATGAGAACTTCATTCTGGATAGAATTTATTCTCCCTCTTCCTTGAAGTTTGCATGATTAGATCAGATTGATTTTGAGATTATCTTTCTATTTTTTTTAATATATAGAATGAACCAGAATGTGAAGCTTCAGTTTCTATCAGCACTGCAATCTAAATGAGACCTGGGAATTTTAGGGTCTGTGGGTCATTTCTAATCCTTTGACTGTCTCTGTCCTGCCTGAGGTGGTGGGGGAGGGGTGTGGTGGCCATCCTCCACAACAGTTCCAGATGCGCATGTGGCCCTTTGGGAAAATTAATTGCCACCCTGATCTAAATCCTGCTGAATGACCATGGAGGATTTGACCCATCTCACATAATCCCTTGATGCTGGAGCAATGGCTTCATGATCTTGGACATGACTGTTCTCAGGTACTGCTCAGTTGATATGAATGCTTCTCTCTGACATCAGACCCCCATGTACTTTATCAAACGAAGAAAACAAACAAAGAGGAGGTTAAAAAAAATCAATGTATGAATTTATTTCCAGAAAAAGAAAACAATTGTTTGTCAGGTATAACATTCAACATATAGATAAGAGTATCTTACAAAAACATGTGGTTCAAAAAATATTAATGTTTAATGTTAATACATGTGCCTTTTGATCTGAATTTTAGATTTTAAAAAAATATTTATCATAGAGATATTTAACTATAGGTAGTCCTCAACATCGACCACAATTGAGCCCAACATTTCTGTTGTTAAATTAGGCATTTGTTAAGTGAGTTTTCTCCCATTTTACAACCTTTCTTGCCACCATTGTTAACTGAATAACTGCAATTGATACAATAGTAATCTGGTTGTTAAGTGAATCTGGCTTCCCCATTGACTTTGTTTGTCAGAAGGTCACAAAAGGGGAGATCATATGACCCTGGGACATAGCAACTGTCATAAATATGAACCAGTTGCCAAGCAGCTGAATTTTGATCAGAGGGATGTTGCAAAGACTGTAACTGTGAAAAATGGTCATAAGTCACATTTTTCAGTGCCGTTGTAACTTTGAACAATCACTAAATGAATTGTTGTAAGTCGAGGACTATCTGTATATTGTAAACTACCCAGAGCTGTTTAGGAATTGGGCAACCCATAAAAACATAAGCAAATAAATACAATGCAGCAAATAAATGAATTGTCCCATATACAAATCCCTCAGAGATTCCTACTCTTTATACTTCTGTTCTATATATCCATAGATCCGTAGCACTACATGCCCAGCTCTATTTTTGCTTGTTTTCAAACAAGTGGTTCTCTGTATTACTTCTGGTTGGAAATTGTTTCTTTTAGGAATGTCCAGCCGTGCAGATAATGTAAACAAAACTCAATTGCTTTCTGTTGCAAATGTCCCGCCTCACTGCTTTGCATTTGTCCAGCTTTTAAAAACCTGATATGTGAAAGCAAAATTGCACTAGAAGCAAACAATACAAAGCAAATCAAAGATATTATCCCAAAGATGCTTTTTTTCAGGAGGCAACTGGACTTTCTTGTTTTTTCTTTTGAAGACATTTCACTTTCTGTCCAAGAAGCTTCTTCAGCTTTGACTGGATGATGGGGAATGGGAGGATTTATATTCCTTGCAGACACATGGTCATTTGCATCCTTTTAGAGAATCCTTGAGGCCACTTGGATGTTTATCTGTGTCCTCGGGGTCACTTGAGTAGTGCTAATGGTTCCTGTAGTCTGCAATTTTTTTTTTTGGAAATCTGTTCATATTCCCACACCATTCGAGAGGTGTTCATCCCAAAGTGCATAGCTAAAAGTCTTCAAAGGGAAAAACAAAAAAGTCCAGTTGTCTCCTTAAAAAAAAAAAGCACTTTGGGGACAACCATGATTTGAATGACCGAGAATCGCTACAGATACAAGATGTTATTTTAATGTTAAGTCCATACAATTAAACAAAGACGGTCCCATTGGAACATTCCATATAGTTGGAATTTGGCAGTGATTTTTCAAAATCCTCATCTTCAGAATTATATTTGTTCACAAAGGAAATATTCTTTCTTACCTTGTGAAATGTATAGTTTCAAATTAGGCAGTAAATAAGCCCTTCGCAATTCAAAAATATCGTCAAACAATAGTTTTTGAATGTCTTTTGGTTTGTGTGTGTATATTGCCAATTTTGCTTTAATGCTCTTTTTAAAAACTGATGTATCAATTGTTTTCTTGTATTGTTAACATCTATCAATGTACGGTCTGTGTGTTTTGACTGCATTTAAACCACTACAAATAATGGTATAATTAGATAAATAGTTCCTTAATCCAGTGCATCTGCTGAAGGAAAGGATATAATTTAACATTGCACTAGATTCATGCAGTGTAAAGGAAGTAGAAATTATCTTTTAGTATTTTAACTGTAGTAGCAATGACTACAGCAGTGAATAAAGCAAAGATTCTTAATGTGAAAATAGTACCAGTGTGTTGGTATTTTAAGTACATGAAAAGTTTGGACTGTATAATGGGCAATTTGCTACGTCTCCACATATCACTGGAAAAATGTGTTCTTTTAAATGTTATGATTTCCAAATTAAGAATTACTTTAGAAGAGGATAATTTTTTTTTCTAGGTGAAGGATATGCTTTCCAAAAAGCAATAGTTAGAGTGAAGATAAGACATATTCATCTGATTTAAAATATACTTCATTGAACAATTGTAAAGTATATTTAAAAAAACATCTTGGACTTTTGCTGACTCTAGGTAGAACAGAATTACAAAAACAATCACAGTTTCATTCTCCTTGAACTGCTATAAGCATCATTATATTTTTCTGTTCCTAAGGCCTCCTACAAGATATTGCATGGAGCATGTCAATAGAGAAGACAGGAGGAATGAAAGAATGTAGCAGCTATGCTGGATGAAGGATGCAAAGCACCTCTCCTAAGATTTCAGAAAATCCAGTGCAGGAAATATGTGGAGAAAAATGCTTTCATTTAACATGTTGGTTTATTTTCCCCAAAATTGTCTTCATCATGATGAAAATATACATTAGTTTGCCAGTGCAACAGATAAATTTTGTAGAAAGGTTGAAAGAGAACCTCTATGCATGGAATTTCTTTCTACACATATAAGATTAGTTATCCCAAAGGAAAATTGCTCCCTTTACTATATAAGCACAACTCTTACCTGTAATGTAATCATGTGATTATTATACTTTCACCTCCCTGACTATTTTCCTTTTTTGCATTTTTCCTTTTAAGCAGTATGCCCCAGTCTGGTACTCTTTGAATGGGTTGACTATACTCCTATCATTCTCCAGTAGCATGATTATTTGGAAGTTGTAATCTGACACTTTAAAAAAAAACACCTTCATATTGAGAGTGCCAATGGAGATTCTCAGTCATCCAGGTCATGGTTGTCGCAAAGGTGCTCTTTAAAAACACAACTAGACTTTGTTTTTCTTTGAAGACATTTCACTTCTCATACAAGAAGCTTCTTCAGTTCTGACTGAATTGGGAGGAGGGTTGGGAGATTGGGAGCAGGGAGCTGGTTTAGATTGGGTTTTTTTTTTCATTACATCAGAAGAACAACTATGTATATAAGGTTGAAAAAAATCTAACACCAAACATGTTGGACAACTAATTTATTTACTTCTAATCTGCACTTTCGAGTTTGCTGAATTTATTATTTTTCAAAAGTTTCTAATTTCATTTTTATAATGTAAATAGCATGTCCTATCTCCTGGCTTATTTATGCTTCACAACACTCCATTAAATAAATTACCCCAACAGCATGCCTAGAATCATTGTATTAGATACTTAGATAATTAGATGCCTAGAATTATTGTAAGGCTGTGAGATGAAGGACTTTTAAGAAACCAGTGATATGTTAACCAAATATAACCCATTTTAAATGGGTTACATTGATATGTATTTGGTATAGAGACTATTCAAATAATCTGACCTTCTGGTAGGTGGCTAAAGTTTGGAAAAAAAAGTTAGTGGTTTGTATCAAGTGACATCAGGGGTCAGGATCCTGACAACTAATTTTCAAGGAGGATCATTAATCTGAGTCTGTTAGGCAAAAACAGTGTCTCATAAGAAATAAGGAATTGCTGTCTATCTGGTTCTGGCACTCTGCAGCACCAGCTGAGTTTAGTCACATTAGTTTTCTGACCCAACTTTCCTGGGAATTTCTAGATGCCTTTATAGAATTTCCTTATTCAGTTTTATTCTGGCAATGTCAAGTTTTTGAGATGGTTTGGTCTGGAAAAAAGTGGACTTGTCTGATGAATTAACTCTCCCTATTCCTATTCCAATACACTCTTAATGTACCAACTGACTTTCAGAAATGTTTAAGAGCTTTATAGTTACCCTCTTTTCATTCATTCATTTTCATACTCCCCAGATTACCAGGCATTTCAAAATCATAATTTTAAATGATATAACATAGCCATTCCTAAGCAGTAACCCTACAGAGATAACATTAATAATGAAATCCACATGTTTTGTGGGAGTTAATATTACATTAATATTTTACAGGGGAAAATCTCCTTTGAGTTGAGAGTGATTCCTTACTAATCAACCACTTTGGGAATAATACCAAAGTAGTTTGCCATTGCTTTCTTCAGATGCTCTGTGTGTGTGTTTTTGTGTGTTTTATCCTCTGTTCCCAATCATCACAGATATAGCATTATGACATACAAAGCCATCAGATGTAGCTTTCATGGTACTCTCCATGCTACCAAAACAGTTTAAATGGGAGAGATTGGAAAGCTAGACAAGTGATGACCTTCTTCTCAGGGGCTTGATTTTTTAAAAAGACCACATTTCTCTTGTTTGTTAAGCAGAGTATTCCCTCTGCATTTCCC
This sequence comes from Notechis scutatus, assembly GCF_049901735.1. Taxonomy (NCBI): domain Eukaryota; kingdom Metazoa; phylum Chordata; class Lepidosauria; order Squamata; family Elapidae; genus Notechis; species Notechis scutatus. The sequence continues at coordinate 31,427,627 of NC_142009.1, forward strand.
TGCACGTTTCTGCTCCTTTTTTAAAAAAACACTTTTAGTGAACTCCTACAGCCATCCTACGAGCAGCAGGGGAGCAGTGGCTCCTGTAGCTTGTATTTCCATGGATTGTGACATTTATATGGCTTCAGCCTTTTGCCATAAACCAGAAGACAATGGGAGGGATTTTGACACTGTGCTAATAGCGGGGCTTGGTTCCTCCTGTGTTAATGACCAGTTGAACCTTAAGCTTTATAGAACCAAGTGTGGACTTTTGAGATCAAGGTGCCAGCCAGATTTAATACTCAGCTGCCAACTGTTCTGAGTCCTACTTCATTAGCATCCTTTCACCTACCAGTAGAAGCTCTAAAAGTAAACTGTTAATGAGTACAAAGTAAGTCTCCATATGTAAAATGAGAGGATGCTGGGACATCTATTCTTCCTTTGGTTTTAAACAGTTGCTTGAATAAATGGCTTATTGGTGAAAGAAAGCCCTTCTGTCCATACTGTGACACTTTTAATTTTATTTACACTGACTTTTCAGTTTCAAGAATTAAACCTTGACATTGAAAGTAGATTTGGGAGTGGATAAATCCTACTGAGCTATAGCTCAGACTAAATGTTGGAAATTGACTACAGGAAACTAGATCTGATGGATGCTGTGATCCGGTACATTCATCCTTGATGAAAAAAATGGGAGGGAGTCCCTAGGTCAAATGAGCAATGCTCACTGCTGCTCGGGGCAAAAATCTGTCTTAGAATAACAGGGTGGAAAAAAATCTTCACCCACATTGATATACAACTATAGAGTTCCTCAATGTAAGAATGGTAACTGTAGAAATCTTGTCATCTCTTGCATGGAGATACTTTAGTTTATACATGGAAGTGGGCATGCGGCAAATTCTGTGTCCCAAATAGGCAGACAGTAGAGAAGTTTGCTGGCTGTGGGACAATGAATGGTGCAAGATAGGTTATGTTCTTATATTCCCTTGCATTTTGGGGGAATGATCATGATAACCATTCTGGTTTTAGCCATGATTGCTGAATGTAATGTTCTTGTTCAGGGACAATATACTGCTCAAAAAAATAAAGGGAACAAAAAAGTAAGACACCCTAGATCTAAATGAATGAAATATTCTTATTAAATACTTTGTTCATTATATAGTTGAATGTGCTGACAACAAAATCACACAAAAATTATCAATGGAAATTTAGCAACATGGAGGTCTGGATTTGGAGTTACACTCAAATTAAAGTGGAAAAAAACACTACAGGCTGATCCAACTTTGATGTAATGTCCTTAAAACAAGTCAAAATGAGGCTCAGTAGTGTGTGTGTGGCCTCCACGTGCCTGTATGACCTCCCTACAATGCCTGGGCATGCTCCTGATGAGGTGGCGGATGGTCTTCTGAGGGATCTCCTCCCACACCTGGACTAAAGCATCCCCCAACTCCTGGACAATCTGTGGTGCAATGTGGCGTTGGTGGATGGAGCGAGACATGATGCCCCAGATGTGCTCAATTGGATTCAGGTCTGGGGAACAGGTGGGCCACTTCATAGCATCAATGCCTTTGTCTTGCAGGAACTGCTGACATACTCCAGCCACATGAGGTCTAGCATTGTCTTGCATTAGGAGGAACCCATGGCCAACCGCACCAGCATATGGTCTCACAAGGGGTCTGAGGATCTCATCTCGGTACCTAATGGCAGTCAGGCTACCTCTGGCGAGCACATGGAGGGCTGTGCGACCCCCTAAATAAATGCTACCTCACACCATTACTGACCCACTGCCAAACCGGTCATGCTGGAGGATGTTGCAGGCAGAAGAACATTCTCCATGGCGTCTCCAGACCCTGTCACGTCTGTCACATGTGCTCAGTGTGAACATGCTTTCATCTGTGAAGAGCACAGGGCACCAGTGGCGAATTTGCCAATCTTGGTGTTCTCTGGCAAATGCCAAACGTCCTGCACGGTGTTGGTCTGTAAGCACAACCCCCACCTGTGGACATTGGGCCCTCATGGAGTCTGTTTCTGACTGTTTGAGCAGCCACATGCACATTTGTGGCCAGCTGGAGATCATTTTGCAGGGCTTTGGCAGTGCTCCTCCTGTCCCTCCTTGTACAAAGGCGGAGGTAGCGGTCCTGATGCTGGGTTGTTGCCCTCCTACGGCCTCCTCCACGTCTCCTGATGTACTGGCCTGTCTCCTGGTAGCGCCTCCATGCTCTGGACACTACGCTGATAGACACAGCAAACCTTCTTGCCACAGCTCGCATTGATGTGCCATCCTGGATGAGCTGCACTACCTGAGCCACTTGTGTGGGTTGTAGACTCTGTCTCATGCTACCACTAGAGTGACAGCACCACCAGCATTCAAAAGTGACCAAACCATTAGCCAGAAAGCATAGGAACTGAGAAGTGGTCTGTGGTCACCACCTGCAGAACCACTCCTTTATTGGGGATGTCTTGCTAACTGCCTATGCTTTCCACCTGTTGTTTATTCCATTTGCACAACAACATGTGGAATTGATTGTCAATCAGTGTTGCTACCTAAGTGGACAGTTTGATTTCACAGAAGTGTGATTGACTTGGAGTTACACTGTGTTGTTTAAGTGTTCCCTTTATTTTTTTGAACAGTGTATGTTTTTGGGTAGGAGAGGCTTGGAACCAACAGGGGATGGCTCTCCTTTCATGCCTTTTTTGTGATCTTCTTGGAATGTTTTGATAGATCCTGTCTACATCCAGAAGGGCTTTTTTCTGTTCTTCAAGAAAGCAGACTCTTACTTGCAAATGGAAACTCTTAATCTCAGCAGTTTAAAGGGAGCTTCAGAATTTACACCTCCCAGCTAAGCTTTTGGTAGTCTTTCCCCTGCTTTTTTAGTTTCTCTAACTTCTACTTCCCTCCACCTCACTTTATTGAAAGAACTGCCTTTTCTATACTTTCTTTTTAGAAATTGCCTTTGAATGTTTTAAAACAGTATTCTAGTTGAAGTGGGTGTGGGAGACTTTGAAATGACGTCAAAGGTACATTATGACCCGTTTTAGGGAACATTATCAAAGGATTTAAAGAATATGAAGAATATGAGGGGAGGAGTAAGTTTGAAGTTCCAGCACTTAAACCGCATGCTTTCAACTATGCACAGGCCAAGGGTCTCTTATTTGTTTGCATTCCACTGCCACTGAGTTAGGCATGGTTCAATTGAGAGCAGTGGCTTTTACCTTCCTTAGTCCATTCTTTCTTCACCTTGCTGTTGTCTCCTATTAGGGTTCTGTGCTTGGCCTACAAAGTCTGGGTTGCAAAAATTTGGATATCTCCTGGCTATGTAGCAAAGAGATGAAGCACCCCAATCCAGTGCTTGTCTGGATTTTTGCAGGCCAGATAGCGTAGCCCTATGGAATATCTATCTTAACACCCAGAGACCAGGAAACCTTGAGTTTTAGCTCCACCTTAGGCATAAAGCCACTGGATGACTTTGGACTGGTCGCTTTCTCTCAGGCCTAGGAAAGAGGCAATGGCAAACCTCTTCTGAAAAACCTTGCCAGGAAAACTGCAGCAAATTCTCCAGGCAGTTTCTGAGAATCAGACACAATTGAAGAGTGGTGAGGGTACTTCTAATGCTGACCTACAGAAACAGGTTTTTTTCTTTTTTCTTATATTTTATTTCTATATTTTTCTTTAGTAAACATAAAAACTCAATATTTACATGAACATCGTGTTGTCTGAGTACAGTTAGTTTTGAAAAGTAACAGTAGTAATAACAATAATATTCATATCATTGATAATAATCACATAGTAATAACATTTGCTTGTCCATACTAATAAACCTTCATTGTATAGTTAATCATTCTCTTAAACTTTTAAGTTTCTAACTTCTGTTTCTGTCAACTAACCATTGGTAAAACAAGTCCCATGTTAAAAAGTATTCTGTTTCTTCCTTCTCCTTTATTTTGACTGTTAGTCTATCCATCTCTGCACATTCTAATTTTTTTTATTACACTTGCATCTGTAGGGATCTCTTCATTTTTCCACTGTTGTGCAAAAACAGGTTTTTTCAAAGCTCAGTGGTAAGGGTGAGCCTACTTTTCTTTTCTTTTTTTTAATACTTTATTGTCATTGTACGTATATACATAGTATACACATACAACAAAATTCACATAACACCCAGAGACCAGACCCAACATGCACACACACATGACAATCCCCAAACATACCCCCACTCACCAAAATTCCCCGCCCCCTAAAAACACACAAGCGTCCACACAACAGACCAAGTAATACTGTTCAACAGCTCACTGATGATGGTCCTTAAGTTCATTGTTAAGTGCAATTATAGCTCTGGGATAAAAACTATTCAGAAAATGTGTGGTCTGGGTTTGAATTGTTCTGTATCTTCTGCCAGAAGGCAACAGTTCACAAAGATTGTAAGCAGGATGGGAAGAGTCTGAGAATGTTGTGTGACTTCCTCAAACAGCGAGATGTTGTCCAGGGCTGGTAGTTGGAGCCCAATTATATTCTGGGCAGTTTTAATTATTCTCTGTAGAGCTGTAGAGCCTAGTGGCATAACCAGTTCTTATGGACCCCAAAGTTATTGTTTCCCCTTGCCATCACTATATTTGTGCTGCTGCCTTCCATGCAACACTACCCTCCTCCACCCCACCTGACCGAAATGGAAGCTGTAGGGAAATCTGTCTGGCATGTTCACTGCCTTTATTAAGGTGATTGGCTTAGACCTTTCTCTTTCAATAAGCTGTAATACTTAATTTTAAAATTAATGTTGAAATACCGATGTTGAACTTAATATTTAAACATTTGTATTAAACATGTTCATATTATTTGAGATTGTTACTATTGTTACCGATTATTGCTTAATACTTAGTATTAGGGTATTATTAGTATTACGATAGTGATATAGTATTAGTATTGTTGTCTGATGATCTGTAAACATTTATATTAGCTCTTATTTGAGATTATTACTATTGGTGCTGCTTATTGCCTAACATTAGTATTAATGCTGTAGAATTAATAGTGTTATCTGCTGGCCTGTAAACTTTTATATTGGCTTTATTATTGGTTCTTATAAGTGGTCCTTGGTTTGTAGATTACTTATAAATTACTCTCAGGACATTCATTAGTTGAGTGGTATATAAATTAATCTATGTATAAATAAGTCTATAAATAGCAGTGAGTTCCCCAAGGATCTGAACTACAATTTGTTCAATTTAATTGATTACCAATGAGCAAAAAGTAACAGCAAATGATGCTATAATTTTTAAGAAGCAGCCCTTCAGGACCCAACAGTTTTCCAGCCAAATGGTCAGTGAAGTTCACTGTAACTTCAGATGTAACTGATATAGCAATAGCAATAGCACTTAGACTTATATACTGCTTCATAGTGCTTTACAACTTTCTTTAAGCGGTTTACAGAGTCAGCATATTTCCCCCAACAATTTTGGGTCCTCATTTTCCTTTGAAATGCATGTTAGAAACCAAGAAAAACAAATGATGGATACAGTGAATAGTCATACTAAAATAATGTGGGATATTGAAAACTTGATTCTATGTTCAGGGTTGGAAACTGGAATATAATGTTGAGATTACTTAGCTTAGTAATAAGAGAAGTTTGAGAATAGGAGGAAGGAGTATTAGATATGTTTGCCACCTTTAGTTGTTTATATAAAAACTAAAAGAGAGAGAGAAAGAGAGAGATTGCTTAGAGGATGAACAATTTTCTTTGAAGCTTTTAAGGTAAGATAAAGTAACAAAATCAGTTCTCTGATTGTATTGTTCCACACCCGTGAAGTCCTGAATTAGCAAAATTTAAAACACTCCCACTGTATCTCCAAATATAGTAGGACTATACCTTTGAATTAGAGTGTTAAGGACTAATCCCTTGAAATAGGGTACTGGGTGGCTATTAGTCTCCTCTATCCAGGCTTATCTTCAATTCTTAGGTTCTTACATATTGTAATATTTCTTGTATCAAATAAGCATTGCATATGATTTTATTACAAATCCCCACCTAGCCATAACCTTTTCCAAGTGACCTTGGGTCAGTCACCATTTATCATCTAAAATTACCTACCAGAGTTGTGAGGATAGATCAGCCCCGAGAGGACCATGTGTGCAACTTGGATAGGTGAGATATTAATAAATCAAACTGTGAAATTTGATCAGTTGCATGTAATTAAGTCCCCAATCACAACAAACATACAAAGCTGGCTCTAATTCACACAGACAAATCCACAAATATTGAACCTACCCACTTGCCTGCTCTGCTTCTGGCATAGTAATGCATCTTGTCTTCATTTCCTAGGTATTGGCATGCCAGTTTATACATGACTAAGAATTATACTAAAATGGCTTTTAAAATGTGCAGAACAGCCTTGAGAACAAATAACCTTGGCTAACTGAGTGTTTCTTCTCAAAATATCCATTGGTGGTGTTATGTAAAGACTCGGGGATGCCTTGATAGGGACATGATGGGAAACTTTAAAAGTTGTGCTATGTTCTGAATACATACAGTAACTGAAAAGTGAACTTGTGGATGGCTCATGCTAACTTTTACCCACTCTCTCAATATATGCAAGAATGTGTGTGTGTCTGTATGTCTGAGTGTAACCTCTACCCCCTCCATATATATGCAAATATGTGTGAGTGTGTCTGTCTGTCTGTCTGTCTGTCTGTGAAACCATTCACAGAGGAGATAAATAATCAAGTTGTCTTATGAAAAATCATTGATCAGTTTCTGAGAAATCCTGAAAATCCTTGTAGCTCCTATACAATAAGGATGATCTGGAAAGATTGGGTTCTATTGTACAGCATGTGTGATCTTAAGGAAACTAAACATTCATCCTTTCTTTGTTTTTTTGATAGCCTTTGTTGAAAAAGAAAGCACAGTATGAAACATTTTTCAAATATAAAAGATGATGGAAATACAGATCCATCTTGAGGTCTTCGGCCAAAGGCCTATCTTCTTCTTGAAAATACTACCTGCTTTTTATTGTGCATTTTCTACAATAAGTCAATTCTATTTCTTGTCATTTTCTCTCCCAGGCAGTTATCTTTCACCTCCTAAGCTATTGCTTTTAGCCTTTTCTTATCATCTCTCCATTCAGTTTCTTCCTCCAAACTAGTTCCTTGGTCCCTTAATAGTATAGAGGGTATAGAGTATAGAGGGATCACTTGAGATTCAAGTTTATCTTCTATGTGTGTTCATTTATACATCCTTTCCTTTCCATATCATTTCTGCATCAGTCTTCTGATTGTCATAGCAATGAGCCAGTTATCAATCTTGGTCATTTATTACAATGAGATTTGAAGGGATCATCCCCATGCTTCTCACTGCTTTCCATCTCCTCTCTCTCTTTCTCCCTCCCTCCTTCCCTCCCTCCCTCCCTCTCTCTCCATCTCAGCTGTTTTTCTTTCCTCTAAACTATTCAAACTTTGCCACTTCCAATCTGAGCCTTGATCAATAGACACTGGCTTACAAAGTTAATGATAATCACAAAATAAACTCTGAGGTTTCAAAGTTCATCTAGCTTCAACCCCTCCCCCCACCATCCTGGGACCACGTCAGAGGTTTTCATTGATTGTTGTGGAGGGAGAGCAGGAGTTTGAACCTGGCCTCTCTCCTCTCACCAATCTGAACAGGATTCAAGACTGCTTCAATTCTCTTCCTTATCTGGATCTTTTTGCCTATCTTATAATGTCTGTTATTTTAGATAAAAAAGCTCAATCAATTGATTTAGAAACCAGGCAAGTTCTATTCCTCTCTGATAACTTTGCTCCCTGCTATTTTATCAGATAGGTCAGGGGTTTTGTGTGACTCTGCAGAGTTTTGGAAGTGACCTCTACAGATATTTTATCAATGGCTGTTTAAAAAAAACAACTCTGCTCATAGAATGGAATAGAATAACAGAGTTGGAAGGTACTTTGGAGGTCTTCTAGTCCAACCCCCTGCTTAGGCAGGAAACCCTACACCATTTCAGACAAATGGTTATCCAATCTCTTTAAAAAAAACTTCCAGTGTTGCAGCATTTACAACTTCTGGAGGCAAGTTGTTCCACTTATTAATTGTTCTGTCAGGAAATTTCTCCTTAGTTTAATTCTAAGTTGCTTCTCTCCTTGATTAGTTTCCACCCATTGCCCTCAGGTGCTTTGAAGAATAGCTTGACTTCCTCTTCTTTGTGGCAGCCCCTGAGATATTGGAACACTGCTACCACGTCTTCCCTAGTCCTTTTCATTAGACTAGACATACTCAGTTCCTGCAACCATTATTCATATGTTTTAGCCTCCAGTCCACTAATCATATTTGTTGCTCTTCTCTGCACTCTTTCTAGAGTCTCAACGTCTTTTTTACATTGTGGCAAGCAAAACTGGATGCAGTATTCCAAGTGTGGCATTACCAAGGCATTATAAAGTGGTATTAACACTTCACATGATCTTGATTCTATCCCTCTGTTATGCAGCCTAGAATTGTTGGCTTTTTTGGAAGCTGCAGCACGCTGCTGGCTCCTATTTAAATCATTGTCAACTAGAACTCCAAGATCCCTCTCATAGTTACTACTATTGAGCAAGGTACCACAAATACCATACCTGTGGTCAGTATATCATGATGGTAATGGCTGTAGTAATATTTTCTCAATGAACACATCCAGTTTTAGATTTTCAGCTCCAAATAGGCAGCATAAATGATGTTACACATGTATATATGCATGATATCTTTTTGCATGGGATATTTAAAGGAAGCAAAAGCACTACACAAATGAAACCATAATGTCTACCTTACAGAGAGTAAGTACTTTAGAAAAATACATGGCCTCCATGGATAGAAAGCATCATCTGTTTAGGAATTTCAAAATTTGTGTAGGGTCCTTGCTCTAAAATAATATAGTAGTGGTTTCTCCCTTTCAGACAAGTTGGAAATAAACTACAGGTAGTCTTTCACTTACAACCACAACGGAGTCCAAAATTTTCATTGCTAAGCAAGACAGTTGTTAAGTAAATTCTGTACCATTTTACAACCTTTTTTGGCACCGGTGTTAAGTGAACCACTGCAATTGTTAAGTTAGCAACATGGTTGTTAAATGAATCTGGCTTCCACATTGATTTTGCTTGTCAAAATGTCACAAAATATAATCACATGACCCCAGGACACTGCAACCATCATAAATAGGAGCCAGTTGTGAAACAGCCGAATTTTGATCATGTGACTATGGGAATATTGTAATTTTGATCATGTGATACTGTGGTTGTAAGTGTGAAATGTGGTCATAAGTCATTTTTTTAAAATCCTGTGATCTTTGAATGGTCGTAAGTTGAGGACCACCTGTACTCATAACCTGCTTGACCTTATATAACAATTCTGTTTCCTAGCCACTATACAATAGTTGCTGTCAAAATGTTCCTACATTTGGAACATTTCCATATCAATTTAAGACACCTGTTGGAATACCATGGGGTGCTTGCTAGAGCCTCTGAGTCTATAAAAAAGGATTAGAAACATTTGAGAAAAGATCATAATATACGAAGTGAAATCTCTACAAGAAGGAAAATCTCAAAAGAAATGAATCGACAATGACAGCAAAGGATTATCGCTTTCAAATGCTATTGTGGGAATCAAAGTATTGATCATGTCAACAAGATTGAGCAAAGGATGCCCAGGGTAGATGGACATGCCACTTTATCTACCTTGAAGCACCTAGTTGCAATTTTTTTTCAGTCTTATTTAGATATATTACTCAAGCAACTATATGAAAATAGTAAGAAAGCAATTTAAAATGTTGGGAGCTAGGCAGATTGAATTCCTCTGTAGAATCGTATTTCTACTTTTTCTGCAAGTCTTGTCTATGTTCTGAGGTATAAAACTTATTTTATTATTTATTCAAATCTTACACAGGAAATGCTCCAGAAGGCTGTCAGAGTTCATGGGCAGGCACAAGAGGAATTTCCTTAAAAATGTTTTTTCCTCCCATTACAGGAAGTCAACAGGATATGTCTTTTGCCTTGATCTGTAAGACCTAGTTCCTTGACTGTGCATTATCGGAATTTTTTTGCATATATTTGTATTTTGCTGTTGTCCATCATTTTGTAAAAGGTGGAGATTTTTTGCAACCATGATGCCATTGACGTGTACTAATGTAGTCAAGATACTCATTACCCAAAAAAAGGGGACGCAGATTTGTTGAAATCTTCAATACACTAATGTATATGCAAGTATTTAAATTTGATTGAAATCCAGTACATTGTAGAATAGTAAGAATGAACTGGCTTAACCTTTTGCTATCCTCATTTCTTAATTGTGGGTGGGTGGCTTCAAAATCTCTCCGTTCCCTTATAGTTCTTTATCTTTAAACCAGATTTCAGCCAGTCAATCTTTCAAAAGGAGGATTGCTGTCTGAAGCATGAGATACCATCACTCTATCAATTATACCTCTAAATAAACATTAATTTGCATAAAATGTTCAGCACCAACCCCAGGCAAACTCACTGGGGAGTAAATTCCACTACTTGCTCCAAACTATATTAAATCTCAAATTATCTTAATGAATGCAAAAGGTACACTCAGTCATTCTAGCTTCATATTTAAAAATAATAAATGTAATGCAAATCTAAATATTGCAAATGGCAAATGCTAACCCTATAGTCATTTTGATTTTTATCTTAGGGTCTCATTTTAGATATTTCCTTCCTATTACATTGAGTTTAGTTCATTCACTATAAGTAAACACCTATAGAGGCTTTAGCTTCAGAACAACTGCTGTGAACCATGTCCATTAAGGTTTTCTGAATTGTTTGAACAATTTAATTATAAAATGGATACAATCCATACATTCTTCTGTTCAACATGGGGCTGGACTCAATGGAACCAACTACTGTTATCCATTGAGGCCTTCAAATAAAGAGAGAAGGTAGGGAATGAGAAGTATCTTATGATTGCAAGATATTTGCAAGAAATACTGGGCTCTTCTTTGCTAGAGATAATTAAACACTGGCTAGACAATCATTTGAAGATTTTTGCCTGAATGAAGATTGGATTAGATGATCTCAAAAAACCTTTCAAACTGAAATTCTGGGTTTTAAGGGATGAGCATCTCATATATCTTTATGAGTGGGCAGTGTATACTAGAAGTAAATATGTGAACTATTCCTGATAAGATAGCCGAAGACAGAACCTGCTGAAAATTATTATATTTGCTTTATATACAAAGGCTGAAGAGCTTTCCAGAACTGTTACTATCAAAGAGCTCTCACATGGAGCCAGCTTCTCTCTTATTGCTCCTGAGCCAGTGATTTTGATGGGCTTTGGCTTATGGAGGGAATCACATTTGTTGCTCCTAGTTAAATTTCAACTGCTGCAGCCTCCAAACCATAGTCTGAGCTCTCAACTCCTGCTATCCCCCAGGACCCTGCCTGATTGAGTGGTAGGAATTTGGCCAAGGAGCTTTGCATAAGCGGTTGAGTTGGATAAAGGGCTCCTCACTTGAAATGCTGTCCTACAGCTAGTCTCTTACTCAACCCACCCCCAGCCAAAGTCCCATGATTACATGATTGCATTGTTGCTTTCATCTATCTTTTTTTCCACTCCGTGCAGTCGAAGAACAAAGCTTAAAGGATGGCTTAAAACCTATTGACTTAGAAACTTAAAAGCATTCTTTAAATAAATTAAAAAAACTAATGATTTGAAAGCCAGGCTGGAGACTTGTTGGATACCCATGTTGGAAATTAATGGATAATTGGTATGTGCTACTGGCCTCTGTGAGATGAAGCCACGGCAGTTAAATATAGGTGCTCCCAATTAGAGCCAAAACAAATGAATTCCCAAAATGTTGTTTGAAAAGTGTTGCAGATGAACATGAGCTTTAAAAAAGATTATGAAGATTCCAGAGCAGAAAAAATATGAGTTTACCCAGTGAACCTAAAGTTTAAATTATTTTGATATTTCCAATCTATGTTTCTTTTATGTATTCCAATAGGTTTATTTCATTGTTCCATTTATTTCATTTATTTTCATTTTTACATACTATTTATATTGAAAACAGTATCCTTGTGCTATAATTGTGCTATACTTAGACCAGCAATGGTTTTTTTTTCAATAAGTGCAACATCTACAGAATTATTTTCTAGATTTCTATTATTTCTGTCACAATAACAACTTCATTAATTCTTTAAAATATTTACTTCCCATGTTTATAGTTCAAAACCATCCAAACAACTTTTTAAAACTTTATTTTATTTCATTTCTTTGCTTCAGCTTCCTTGCTTTAAATGGAAATGCCACCTTTGAATTTTTAATCTATTTCCAAAGCAGAACACAATAGGGATATGTAAAATAAAATTTACTTTTAGATCCTCCCTCCATATTTGCAAGATTTTGCTTAAAATGGCCATATTGCCAACAAGCAAAAGCAAGGTCAGCAGCACTATCTAATAACAGAGAAGTAGTTCTTTCTCTCTTGGTTAATGATAGAACCTGGAATTTGTTCCCTTTCTATTTTGTTGTGCAGGCAGTGAAAAGTGGGAAGCATGAGATTTTAATTTATTTTTTTCCAATAAAGGGATAATAAGAGGTGGAAGGAATATTAGGCATGTTCCCTGTTTTGAGTTATTTATAAAAAATAATAAAGCTAGCTAGCTAGATGGATGGATAGGTAGAGTTGTACTACTTCATCATTTGTGTTAGCAATCTTTAGATATTTTCAGAACATAAGAAGCCTGATGGAACAGGCCAATGACCACCTGTCCCAATATATATACAACTTCTAGACTAGATGGAAGTGTGTGTGTGTGTGCGTGCGTGTGTGTACATACAGAAACACATACACACACACTTCCATCTAGTCTAGAAGGTATTGATAAGCCTCTCTTTACAAGAATTTGTCTTGTAAATATCACTTAAAACAGCAGCAAATGCTGAAGTTCAACTATATGATGTGCATTAAGAAATTGTTATATTTTCAATCCCCTTGCACTTCTGTTTAATGAATAGCCTTCAGATCTAATTTTATTAGCAAAACTTTTTATTCAACTTTTCTCTGCTTCTAAGCACCCTTCATGTTACTCATAATCTCCTAACATTTTAAGCTGAAGGCACGCAGAAAGGACATCTGATGCATAAACCTGGGGTGAAGAAGGCTATAATAAAGAAGTAATTCAATCTGATGTAAATATATTATCACAAACAACATTTCATAAATAAATAATAAAAAAGTTGACATACTGTTGCTTATGCCAAGGTTGCCATTCAAGGTCTTAGTCATTGCTATTACATAATTTAAGAATCTGGTTACGTTAAATTGTCATTCAGTTTTCTTTACCAGGTGCTGTTCAAATGTTTTGGTTTTCAGTTCCCATAATCCTCAGGCAATCCTTAGTACAGGTTGTAGAAGTTCAATACAAATATAATACAGCAGTGCAGCAAAAATCCAATGTTTTGGAGCTACCTCCAATAATAGCAATAGCACTTGGATTTATATACCACTCCACAGTGCTTTACAGCCCTCTCTAAGTGGTTTACAGAGTCAGTAAAGGGGTTTATAGAGTCAGCATATTGTCCCCAACAATCTGAATCCTCAGTTTACCGACCTCGGAAGGATATATATGGATAAGGATATATGTTTTCTGAGGTTCTCGCGGGTATTTGTATGTGGATCTTTGGTTATTCGGGTTTTCTCCCGTGTAAGATTGGAAGTATCTAGGCAACGTTTCGATGAAGTCTCATTGTTCCCTTTCTATTCTATTCTATTCACTCTGAGAAGCACAGAGCTGAAGACACAAGCCTGAAGATGATGAATGAGACTTCATCGAAAAGTTGCCTAGATACTTCCAATCTTACGTGGGAAAAAACCCGAATAACCAAAGATCCATAAGGATATATATATATCCTTATATATATATGCCATATATATATATGTACTCTACACCCAAAACCCATTTTTCTACCCAGTTCTATACTGCAATTTATATACTAAAAGATAGGAAAGTAGATTTAAGACCGAACAATATTGCAACTAAAAAGCCTTTTTGTTTTTAAAGAATATTTATTAAAATTTACCCTCTATAATTTTCCACTGTGACATTCAAATAAAAGCATATTGAACTTAAAAAAATGTGCTATAGAATTTACACAGGATTTTATTTTCTATTAAATGCAATTATATTCTGTTTTTAAGGGTGATATTTTTCTACCTAAATGCTGCACTGGTTAAACAAGAGGAGAAATTTGATCAGTTGCTATAGGACAATGTTGCAGAATCTGGGTGCTACTCCAGATAAAGTCATTCCCATATGACATAGGGCAGGGGTGGGCAAACTTTTTGGCTCGGAGGCCTCATTGACTTTTAAAATTTGACAGACGGGCCGCCACCTGGTGTCGAAATGCCTGTCATTACAAGTCAAAATCAAATGAATGCAATCATTTAATCATTCACATCAAACCATAATTCTGTACCAATCTTCGGCGGGCCGGATTAAAAAGACCAACGGGCCGGATGTGGCCCGCGGGCCGTAGTTTGCCCACCCCTGACATAGGGTCTCCAAAACAATTCACTTATTTATGAGAAGGCAAATATTTCTTCCCCTAATCATTTAATATGACCAACCACTTTAAGTTGTCTTTGCTGGAAAACAATAGAGTTGCCCAAGCTTTAAAAAATGGTTATAGCACCTCAGTAAAGCAGCCAGGTGTTTTAAGTTTAGGCTGATGTGTGGAAGTTGTGGTTGTTTCTAATGTGATGCTATCTTTGTGTTCAGGTGTATTTCCAAGCTCCTTTTCTGCATCATTGTTGAAAAAGGCACAACCTTAAAACACAGAGTATTTGGTATTTAACCAGGAACATATACTGTAATTAGCAAAGTAAGCATGTTAGCTGGTTCTGCATTTTGCAGTACTAGCAAATTCCAACCATTTTTCCTGGGTTAAGGTTAAGCAAAAACGGACACATAGAGTACAAGATGTAAAAACTGTTACTCCGCAAGATAGGATTACGACTAATAAGAGGTTATCAGAAATCTAATTTTGGCCAGCAGAAACATTGCTCAACAAAAAAAGAAACTGATTTGAGGAATTGTAGAATCATGTTGCTGCAATGGCCAGAAAACTAACTATAGACATATTCTTGTATTGTGAAAATCAGTGTGTTATATTGGCTAAAATGCTGAACTGGGATTGCAGACATTCATATTCAAGTCAGTATTAGACCATGAAGGTCAAGGGATAATTTTGAGGATAATCTCAGTCCAGTCTATTTTATCATTATTTTGTTGTGGGGATAAAAATTATCCATATATGCTCCTTTAAGTTTGTTAAAGGAAAAGTGCCAAATAAGTGAAAGAAATAAAAATAAATTCTGTGTTGAGCAAGGAAGTTGGATTATATTCAGCTCTATGATTCTATGAAAATAAAAATTCAAAGAAGAAACAGACAAAATAAAAAAAAATGATAAATAGGAAGAGTTGAAATATACAATTTAAATGTCAGGGGGCGTGCATAAGCGCACCAACGTGCCTACCATCCCTGTCCTATTGGTTCTTTTATATATTTTTTATTTTTCTTATATGTATCCATGTATTCATAACTATGTTTTTACTTATACCTATTATCTTTGTAAGCAATTGACAAATAAAATAAATAACTAAATAAATTTTGCCCCAGACTCCATTTCCATTTTTATTATTCTAATTTGCCTTAGCATTATGATCATCATCATCAGCAGCAGCAGCATCATCAGCATCTTACATCTATGGAATTTATACAAGTCCCCTGCTCTGTTTTCATCTTCATAACAATGCTGCAAAGCAGGTAGATTTTCCCCAACATCATCCAGTATGTTAAAATTTCTTGAGCCAGAGTTCTCATTTATTCTTGCAGCAAAATCTTAAGGATCCCTTTTAACACACAGTTCAAGTGTTCAACAACATTAGCCTTTCCTGCTTATCTGCACTTTGAAATAGTATAGTTCATAGATGTGAGGTGAGATATGGTTGCTTTCTTTTATGGAGTTATTAGTTATTTCATACTTTTGTTCAGAAATTAGGATAATTTGCTATAAACATATTTAAGATTAGGATAAACTTTATTGACATTTTTTTTTTACTGTGAGCATACTGGCAAACATTAAAAATGAAATTCTGTTGCCTGGTCTCAAAATAATGTGTGTGTGTGTGTGTGTATACCCATACACACATACACACACACACACACACACACCTATATATTAATCACTGTCTATTTTTAATACATAGCGGAAAAAGGAAACATGAGAGTTCACAAGTTTGATAACTATATGGAACAAAGCTGTGACTGAATCTAGATGTTCTGCTTTGGATACCACAAAGCCTCCTCCCAGAAGGTAACAAGGAAAACAGGTCATGAAGAGGATGTGTACATGTTAAATTGCAGATGTGTTTACAATTAATAATTGCCATTATTAAAAGACAGTTAATAATTGCCTTTATGGCTAAAGGAGGAGCAAGAGGGAAAGAAACTTTAGGTGTGGCAATATTGAATGACTCGGATGTCCTCCTTGCATTAATTGTGTTTTCCTTTCTTTTCCCATGGATGATGCCCCTCGTTCATCTGTGTAGAATTTCACATGATCAATTTCAGCGTGGTACGCTGATTTATCAAAGCCATCTCTTATCATAACAAATTGTTTCAGGAAACCTCTTGCTCGGCAGGTGGAGGGGAGGGGGAAGAAGAGGCTTTCTCTTGGGATTTGTTTAGAGCCTCTAAGTGCCTGCCCAGTCCACAGATTTGCCTTTGCAGAGGTGCTTCGGCAATCTGACAAGCTGCTTTGCAAACTCTAGGAATGTTGATATTAAATTTCCCTCTGCCTGTAAACAGAGCACTAGGACAGGATGACTGAGAACCCATTGCCATTTGGCAAGCTGGGGAATGAAGATGAAAGGAGCTGGGATGATAAAAGGAAAGCAAGATGGAAAGCTGATTGAACTGGCAGGTTATGCCAAACATGTCTTGACTGGGTAGCAGAGGGCAGCTTCTTATCCTACTTTAGTGGCTGGCCGGTGGAGTTCTATTTACAAATATAATTCGGTTTTACTTGGTACATGAAAGAGGATTCCACCCCCCCTCCGCTGCTTAGGAAATAATAATGAGCAATATCAAGAGCAATACCTGGATGTACTAGAAAATGCTATAATAGTATGGCCTACTCCTGATCAAGTTTCCAGGCTGACAACTAATTGTGACTTTTTGGGGGGTTTTGCAAGATAAACAGTCAATTCCATTCCACCCTCAAGAGTTTCATTTCCCCACAACAGGGAACCCTCTAATCAGGATCACTATTGAGGGATATTAGCCCATTAAGCTATCTTAATGAGAATTTGTATGATAGCAATAGCGCTTAGACTTATGTACCGCTTTACAGTGCTTTACAGTCCTCTCTAAGTGGTTTACAGAGTCAGCATATTGCCCTCAACCATCTGGGTCCTCATTTTGCCCACCTTAGAAGGATGGAAGGCTGAGTCAACCTTGAGCCTGGTGAGATTTGAACTGCCAAATTGCAAGCAGCCAGCACTCAGCAGAAATGGCCTGCAGTACTGCACTCTAACCACTGCGCCACTGTGGCTAACGATGATTTTGCCATATTACACGCATTGGGTATTATTATTATTTATTTATTTATATGAGCATGCTTAAGATGTCCAAGCCATAGCCATCAAGGAATAAACATCAATGAACTGGATAGAATTGACTTCAAAATTGCAACACAAAGAAGCCTTCTGTTTTAACAATGCAAAGCTAGGCATTTCTATCTAGAGGTAAAGCTGATTGAATATATTTGGAGTTACCCTAGATAAGTGAGAAGGAGCTGCTGTTTAAAAGACTACCAACAATTTGCTACAATCTGCTAGTACAATGATTTATAACCTAATACATTTTCAGAAAGTGCAGAATTGAACCACTACATCATGAAAACACTCAGAAAACAGTACAAACTAAATCCAGTTTCTTACATTTCTCTTTACTGTGTTTGTGCTCTGGAGATCCCAGTACTTGGAATGATTTCTCATTTTACCAAATAATCCTGAGAGGTAGGCTGAACTATAATAATTATATTATTGTAAGTGAACACGATGTGTTAGATCAGATTTATAGGTTTAATGGTGGGGAAGGGACCCTAAGTTTTCTTTTTCAAAATTTTCCAGAAAGGCATATTTCTGTCTGTGTATATTCCTTTCAGCAGTTATGGTTAAAATTGCTGGTACATTTCAGATTTTGATAGAGCTTATTTTCAAAAGCAAATTCTTCTAACCCTTGTGACAGGGAGGCCCAGCAATATACAAAACCAGCAACTATACCTAGACATTTTAATTTGTGTCATTCATTCATTCAATTTCTATGGCCGCTTGTTCAATCAATGACTGAATTAATGAATTAATTAATGAATACATATTATTGGATTTACTTTCTGCAGTGCAGGATTCTTGTTTTCTCGTTACTTTAATCTGTAATTTTATTGTGTGTGTTTTACTGCACATTCATTGTCCTCAGTCTTTTGGATTGCAAATCTTATGCTGAGAGTTCAAGGGCATTGTGTTGTAGAAAGATCTTGTTTATTTATATTCAGAAGGTTCAGGACTATTTAAACTTCTATTAAAATGAAAGCATGCCTGAAGTTTTTCTGATAATTTTCAGGCTGTGATTTTCTGGAAGAAGCATAACTATGCACACAGAAGTATTCTTGAATTAAGTCTCTAACTACTCCAGATAGGACTGGGAAATCCTGAGAGTAGGAGTGTAATTAGTCCTTAGTCTACTCTATTTAAAATCTAGTGTGGTTGTTCAATCAACACAAGTTACACACTCTTACTGTACGTCTGTGGTCAGTTAGCTCCAACAGATCCGAGCTTTGATGTTCCAAGGGCCAGATTTCATATAAGGCAACATCCGATGTCAAATAAGATTGACAGCCTAAACTACCATATATGTTTGGAGTGAATATAAATATCCCTTGAAGTGGACAAAAGGAATTTTTCAAAAGCATTATCAGAAATACATAAATCTTTCCTGAATGGGTTCTAGTGGCTTGCTGACCTATTGTTCTGACTCCAGGCAGGAGCCTCTGGGGCCTTTTGCTGCCTCAATAACCATTTCCTTTCCAAATTGCTGGGATGCCCACAGGAAAGAATTGGTGTCAAAAGGCCCCATAATGGTAGAATATAGAGCAGCTGCTGCTGGAAGCAGAAAGCTGTAAATCCAGTTGCTTTTGGCAGTTGTGCTCCACAGTAAGTTGGGCAATAGCTTAGCAACTTCTCAACATCCATTCCTTTAATAGTTTTATTGTTTATTTATCACATTTGTATTCCATTTACTAATAGCTCAAAGCGGTGTTCATGAAGGTCTTCCTTCATTTTATCCCTCTGTCCTTCCTTTTATCTTCTTGTTGAGTTAGAATGACTGTCCTTAAGTGCCCCCAGCACACTTCATAATCAAATGGGGTTTGGATTTTGGTCCAAGTTTGATGTTTTAACCACCAGCTACTGCCTGAATTGAACAATTTGTATTCAGTGTTGTGTGCTGCAACACTTTACTGTCTACAAACTATTCCAAAAGGGGGAAGTACTGTGCAAACTGTGAAAAAAAAAAGTTGGAAACTCTGTTCAGATGAATCCACCTCATGCAAGAAGTAGCTCATAGCATGTGAGCCTGATAGTATTAGCAGGTACCGTGTTTCTCCAACCATATGGCCTCTACCAATAGGAAGGCCCAACATGATTTCTAGGCATGAGGTGAAATTAAGCCCCGCCCCCAAAATTTAGGCCTATTTAATCCATGCGTTTCCCTGCCATTTCTCACATCATTTGTTAAAACTACATGAGGTGAAGAGAAATGGGGGGGAAGGGGAGGGAGAAAACTTGCCTTTAGGAGCGCCCTGCAGGTAGCCTAGGCAAGAATACCCCAATCTACTACCGATAGAACATTTGGACGATAGAAGCTCCCCGAAGGCAGAGTCACCAGCCACTTTTATCAGCCAGTAGAAGCGGCCTCGGGGTGAGCGCCCATGCACACTCCCCTCGCCACGAAGCCATTTCTATCAGCCAATGGAAGCTCCCCAAAGGCAGAGTCACCAGCCGCTTCTATCGGCTGTTAGAAGTGGCCTCGGGGTGAGCACGAAGCCATTTCTATTAACCGATAGAAGCTTCCTATCGGCTGGTAGAAGCGGCCTCAGGCCAATGCCCATGTGCATGCCCCTCGCCATGAAGCCATTTCTATCGGCCGATGGAAGCTCCCCAAAGGCAGAGTCACCAGCTGCTTCGGGGCGAGGCGTGGCTACCCATGGAGCACTCCTGACAGGAGCGCCCATGCACACTCCCCTCGCCACGAAGCCATTTCTGTCATCCGATAGAAGCTTCCTGAAGGCAGAGTCACCAGCTGTTTCTATCGGCCGATGGAAGTTCCCCAAAGGCAGAGTCACCAGCCGCTTCTATCGGCTGTTAGAAGTGGCCTTGGGGTGAGCACCCACGCGCACTCCCCTAGCCACAAAGCCGTTTCTATCAGCCGATGGAAGCTTCCCAAAGGCAGAGTCACCAGCCGCTTCTATTGGCCGGTAGAAGTGGCTTCGTGGCAAGGGGAGTGTGTGTGTGGCGCTCGCCCTGAGGCCACTTCTACCGGCTGATAGAAGTGGCTGGTGATTCTGCCTTTGGGGTGCTTCTATTGGCCAGTAGAAACGGCTTCGTGGCAAGGGGAGTGCGCATTGGGTGCTCCTGTCAGGAGCACTCAGCAGGCAGCAATGCCTCACCCTGAAGCAGCTGGTGACTCTGCCTTCAGGGAGCTTTCATCGGCCAATAGAAACAGCCTTGTGGAGAGCTGAGTGCGCTTGGGGTGCTCTAGATTGGGGTGCGTGTGGGGGGAGGAAATTAAGTCACCCCTGAAAAGACGTCCTAGCCATTTTTTCAGGGCTCGAAAAAAAAAAAAAAAAAAAGACCCGGCCTTATTTTATGAGAAACATGGTATTATATCTTAATGTGTTGGGGTCCTACTCACTGGTGAAAGCCAATATAACAAAGCTGTTAAGGTGCTGGACTAAATGGTCCACCCTCTGGCTTGGAAATTCCTGAGATGACTTTGAGCCAGTCTGTCACCCAACTGATGTTCCAGAGTTGTGAGAATAAAAGAGAGGTTCCCAGTAAGCTACCTTGATCATCTAGAGAAAAGTGGTGATATAATTGATACAAAACTAATAGGGTGGACAGCTCTTGGAATAAAAAATGTTTCTACTTCAGAACTCTTCAGGTATGTTGCTCAGAATAGGGTAGAACAGAGAAGTCCTTAGTGCAAAGTTACCATGGCATGTTTACTTTAAAATAATGGTGGATGAGTGAGGAGAAAGAGGAAACACTTTATAGTGAACTAAATTAATAGCCTATGCAGACCAAAGCAATCTTAGAATTAGAATAACATATTTGGAAGGGACCTTAGAGATCTTCTAGTCCAACCCCGTTTAGACAGGAAACCCTATACCTTTTCAGACAAATGGTTATCCAATCTCTTCTTTAAAACTTCCAGTGTTGGAGCATTTACAACTTCTGGAGGCAAGTTATTCCACTGATTAATAGTTCTTTCAGGAAATTTCTCCTTAGTTCTAGTTTGCTTCTCTTCTTGATTAGTTTCCATCTATTGCTTCTTGTCCTGCCCTCAGGTGCTTTGGAGAATAGCTTGACTCCCTTCTTTGTGGCAGCCCCTGAGATATTGAGTCACTGCTATCATGTCACCCCAGTCCTTTTTTTCATTAAACTAGACATACCCAATTCCAGCAACCATTCTTTGTATGTTTAGCTTCCAGTTCCCATAATCTATTCCAAATGACAGCACTAGGGATTTGAACCGTTGAACTGCTAACTTTCTGATCGACAAGCTCAGTGCCACTGAGCCACTGCATCCCTAATGCATCCCTACCCTATTACATATTAATGCATACGTCAGCTCAAAACGTAGGTCAGATTATGAAGATGACCCCATAGGAAGACTGGATCTATACTTCATTGAGATAGACTACAGCACGATTGTCAAATTTGTGGTTTTACATTGCCGTCATGTGATGTATCGTGATGTTTTCTTCCTTCATGCAGCTGGGGTGGGCGTGGCCTGCCACCAGTTTGACACCCCTGGGCTACAGTATCTTGCAAGTTTGCTTCTGTTTACCTATCCTTACTCTGACTCAGAGAGGAATCAGTTTGAACCTTTTCCTAACATTATCTTCTTTCTGGGGCTTTAAGGAATGCTCTTGTTTCTTAACTGTCCTCTGAATATTCCCTTCAAAGCCTCTTCTCCATGATTCTCTACACATATCCATCTTCTTCCATCACATTCTCTTGGGTTGCAATTCACTGCTGAGAGCTGAAGAGCATCACATTGTGAGAGGACCATTTTTATGTACTTGTTCAGGCCTGTTTCTGCTACAGCTAAATTTTATTAAAATGAAAATGCGACGGAGGTTTTACTGATAGCCTTTAGAATGTAAATTTCAACAAGAACCATAATTATGCATGAAGAGGGGTTTCCAACAGTTTCTAACAATTTCAGGTAGAGTTGGGAAATCTTGTACAGCGGGAGAATATAACATATGGCCTGCAAATACCCCTATTATGGCTCACCTATATTATTGTTTTCTAGAATTGATGCACACTCCTATAGTATAGAACTATTCTCAGTTGGACTCTATAGTTATTTGATACTATGAAAAGACTATAATTTACACTTTTCTTTTTCATGCATACATTTTTATATAAAGCTTCTACAAAATGATCTCATATAATTATAGCATCAGCCACCTAGAGTACAATTCTTAGGTATGAACTGTAGAAGCTGATAATTTTTGATAACTGCTACTTTACCAGTCATAATTGATCCTCCATTTAATATGTTTTTTATACAGCCCTTCTTTGTGAAAGTACAAAGCACAATAAAAGTGCATCATCATGGTATTGCCAAAAAGTACAATCTGTCTCCCACAAGATATTGGAAATGGTTCTAAGAACTCTTCCAAAAATTCCCTATAAATTGCCATTTTTAATATTAAATCAAATTTAATCTCTTTCTTGGTTGAGAACATTGGGGTGTGCCGCCACCAACACATTTGCATGAAGCCTGAAAATGCTTGCACACTCAAAGTAAAACTGCTAAAAACCTTCAGTATGTAAAACTAATAGAAAATCAACAATTCTAATACAATATGTATCCAGCACAGCTGTGCATGTTTTCAGTATGCTTTAGAAACACTTAAACATTATGTAAACAAAACATCCTCCTATTATTGATTAAAATTGATTAAGCTGAAAAAAAGACAAAGCTATGAGTTATTTTAATAAGTTGATTTTTTAAAGCAGCTGCATCTTTAACCAGATGCATGCCAAAAACAGTGTGATTGTTTAGTAAATATTAAAGAGATGAGGTACTCTTTCAAGGCCCAAAGGCATTCTTCGAAACCATTATTGAAGTGTACAAAATTAGCTTATTCCTGCACATTCAAAGGGTAAAAAATTATAATTTATTAGAGACTCTCCAAACCAAATGCTGTTTTTCAAAAAGCTTCCAGGCAGTTTTTTTAAGCTTTCCAGCTTCTGTCTGGCACAGTCAAGGTTGAATGTCTTCCAAAAAAATACATTGCTTATCTACCCAGGCCGGGACATTATGTATATTTTGTCTCAATATTCTAACATTCGGCACAAACAGCCCTCTGTTCCTACATGATAAATCCCAGGCAGCTCCAGTGTGTACCATATATAAATTGAGGACAATGCAGACTGTCTTTCCTCCTGCTCTTGTTCTTCTCTGCCCTCCTCCAATTTTCATTTGGGATACTTCTTTTCCACTATTTCATATATACATTATTTGTGTTTTATAATCTCTGCTCCTAAATAGAAGACAATTTATGGACTTTGTGTGCAATCTCTCCTTCTCCCCCCCTCCCGGTGTGTGTGTGTGTGTTTGTGTGTGTGTGTGTGTGAGAGAGAGAGAGAGAATCTGAACCAATTTCAGTCGGTATTATTTAAAGTGCAGTTATTTTGTTTGTTGGTTATATTGTGTCCTTCTTAACAGCGAGATGTTCCATATTTCCTAGTTTCACCTGGAGGAGGATTATAGCACCTTCACAGTATTTGCTTTGTTTACAATTATGCAAACTATATTTGGAGGCAAAGAGCTACTGTATCTCCCATGGTTCTCCCTTTGGAACAAAACCCCACAACTATAACAGATGGTACTCTGATTCCCCCCCCCCAACACTGTTGTTCTTAACTTAGACACAGCTGCTTGGGAGATAGTAGGGACTTTGATCAGAGCAACTGTGCCTTGGGGGTGTATGCATATGTGTGAGTTTTTCTGAAATCATCCTCCAAACTTCTATTAAACCTTCTGAGTCTATAAATTCACACGTTTACATTGTGTCTTTTTTCTCTTTGCAAGGTTAATAGCTTTGTCCAAGAAGCATCACTCTGACATCTGTGGAAGATTCATTTTTCTTCAATATACAAATTCTTGCTTCTAAGAGCCCAAGGTCTTCTAAACATAATTAGTGCAGATGCTACAAAATGATATTTTTTTAAAAGGGGGGTTTCTTCACAATATCAGTGAATGCCAAATGCAAATTATCTTCCTCTTTCTTTAGCAACATGTCTTTTTAATGTCCTTCACCCATGACAGTATTGATTCTCCTTCCCCTTAAACCCGTAGTAAATGCCTATTAGAGGGGTGGGGTGGAACCTTTACAATTGCTGATTGGGTGTATAACAATCTGAATACAGCCACTGTGATACATTCAATAAATCATGACCAACCATCATAATTTAGTTCAGGGCTGTCAAACTACCAGCCTGCAGGCCGGATGTGTCACATGCTGGCCACACCCAGGCCTGGTTTAGCGAAGGGGAAAAAAGTCCTCGATACATCACGTGATACATCACAATGTGAGTTTGACACTCCTGCTCTAGTTGAATCAAGATGCTCAGTCAATTTTCTGATGATATCCTTTTTAGATAACATTAACAAAATATAGATAGATTCTAATATTGGCACTGAAATAGCTATGCTGGGGAGAATGAGCTGGGGTGACTTCCAGGATTTGGGAGAAATAGACAGTGCATAGACAGTCATAAATGAGAGACGAGGAGGAACACTTGAGTCAAATCTGCATTCAAGTATTGCACCAGATGGGATTGTGATACACATAAATATGTGTGTGTGTGT
Organism: Notechis scutatus; assembly: GCF_049901735.1. Taxonomy (NCBI): domain Eukaryota; kingdom Metazoa; phylum Chordata; class Lepidosauria; order Squamata; family Elapidae; genus Notechis; species Notechis scutatus. The sequence goes on from NC_142009.1 coordinate 31,452,808, forward strand.
GTGTGTGTGTGTGTATATATATATATATATGCTAGCAATAATGCTGATATTCTTTTAAAAATATCATTTTTGCTAAAGATTTTGCTGAATTAAAATATCAAAGAACAAGAACAAGCTGTCTTTATCTATTTGTCTCTTTAGTTTTCTCACTTCTGCCATCCAAATCCCATCAAAATAATTAAACAGGTCTGAGTACAGGTAAGAGAAGAGAGAAAACTGAATTGATCCTACAAGCCTTTCCAGATGCAACTGAGCCACCTTTTGTCAGAGTGAAAATTTCCTCAGAAATATAAAAAAAGATAATGCCATATCACCTCAAGAGCTTTTCTTGGACCAGTTCAACTCTTGTGACATTTTGGAAATATCCATTCCAAATATCTTCTGGCAATTCAGTAATGGCTTTCATTATTTCTTCAGGGTTTTTTTTTAAATGCCCCAGCCCTGGAAGTTTTCAGGGTATCTCTTAGGAAGATTAACAGATATAACCTTGGATATATTTTCATAATGAGCCAAGATTATCTAGGGGAAAGGCAGTGGATTCACACAATATATTATATATTAGTGTCTAAACTAAAACAAAGTTGGGCATTTGACATTACTTATGGAAATCCAGCCATTGTCCTAATAGGTTGTCTGAATCCAATTATTATTTTTAGCAATATGTTTTCATTATTATTTTGGTTTGGGCATGGTTTAATTATAGGAGTCCTGCAATTGTGTTTTTAGCAGATTTAATGTGTTATGCGTAAATCCCTTGACCAACTTTCAGACTTGAATAAGGAGACAGAAGCAGAGCAGTCTATCTGCTACACATTCTAAATACAATAGGTCTTTAAATATTTGATAAATTCATCCAACATCTTTGTAGAAGTTAGCAGTGTAAATAATACAGGTCTGCCATTTGTTCTGGCATAGGCTGAAATAAGATCTCCCTCTACTGTTCAATTTTAGGAACAACAGTAATTGGGAGGCCTTGCTTTGTGCTTTCCCAACTTGATAGTTTCTGTAATGTGCTGGATTTAAACACTCTTAATGTCATAGCCAGCATGGCCATTGCTTGGGCTATCTGGAAATGATAACTGTTATCCAACACATATGAATGTACAAAACTGTGCAAAGTTATTCCCTGTGTAGGCCACTTGCAGATTCCTAGTAAAAATAATTCATGAAATTGACATGCATTGTCTTTTTTATGTGAAGTGTGGTAGAAAGATTTGATCCTTTGAAAGCAAACCAAAAACACTTGAAATAAAAAGGTGGAGATAACAACCGTCAGCTAAAATTTTGCACCATCCTGGTAGACTAAGGAAGGGTATTCAAGCCACTCAAGAGTTTATACTAAAGACTTGTGAAATGGCTACATGAAAAAATCCTTTGATGACTGACTTCATTTTCCCGTTTTGTGCCTACAGAGTTTTTTGATGATTACTCCGAAGGTCGGGAATGTGTCAACTGTGGTGCTATGTCCACCCCACTGTGGCGAAGAGATGGCACTGGCCACTATCTTTGTAATGCATGTGGACTCTACCACAAGATGAATGGCATTAACCGGCCACTGATCAAGCCCCAGAGGAGGCTGGTAAGGAATGTGATGCAAATGTTCACAGGCTGTGAGAATCTCCTTTGTGTTTCAATCCCACTTATCTCCTATTAATCTTGACCTGTAAAAAGCAAATTAGATTTACACCATTTATAAGGTTGTATATCATAACACAGTTTCAATGTGGCTCTGAAGCTTATTCCTCCTCCTCCGACACACAAGGAATTTGTCTCAGATGCATAAGCTCTCAGTGTACATACAAACAACAAAATCATAAGATACCATAGGACAGGGGTGTCAAACTCGCAGTGTCACGTTGTCATCACATGATGCATCGCGACTTTTCCCCCCTTCGCTAAAATGAGGGTGGGGTGCGAGTTTGACATCCCTGCCATTGAAGAAGGTAATAGGAAAGATGAGAAAGATAATAGCAATACAGCCCTACTGCATGAGTAAATATCCTTAGGTATAAGACAGTGCTGTGGGAATTAGGTATTTAGCACAGTGATGGCATGGAGGGAAAACTTTGTTTTTGTGTCTAGTTGTTTTGGCATATTTTATAGCAAGTTATGATAATTAGTAAAAAAAAGATTGATAGATAAGCTCAATCTTAGTGAATTAATCAGTTATTCCTGCTTTGAACTCTTGTGCTCACAGTCAGCCTCCCGTCGGATTGGACTGTCATGTGCAAACTGCCATACATCTACAACCACACTGTGGCGCCGAAATGCTGAAGGAGAGCCAGTCTGCAATGCTTGTGGCTTATACATGAAGCTCCATGGGGTGAGAGGAGAAAACAAAGCATAACTTATTTATGGCAGTTTCCCCCAGTTTGAAAGTCCTGATGGATGGGAATTCTGAGAATGTAAAAACATCTGGAGGGCACCAGAGAAGGCTGCTTTGTAAGAAATAGATCAAGAAGGTGGCATCAGGACATTTCTCCCTGTGTAGGGCTTCCTGTTAATAAAGAGTGCAAAGAAACTGCCCCTTCTGGGCATTACTTTGAAGCCAAAGATGGGAGGGCAGAGGAGGAAAATGGTGGGGGAAAAATCCAATCATCCTGGTTGGGGATTTATAGTGTTGCTCTTATAAATCTGGAGCAGGTGTGGAATGCTACCAGTTCTGCCTGGTTCTAAAGAACCAGTAGCTCTGAAGAGCAGCAGACACCGAACCAGTTCTGTGTTTGCTGCTATTTGGCCCACCCATCCGCCTGGGCTCTTACCTGTCCTTTATTTCCTGCTTTTTCAACCTCAGCTGCTTTGCACGGCACAGCTGAGGTTGAAAAAGCAGGCAAAAAAGAGGCTTTTCAAATGCTGTGCACTTGCACGCAGTGCTTTTCAACTGTCCGGGTGGCACAGCTTAAGGTTTTTTTACACGCGCGCATGCCGCGCGTCAGGCAAAACATAGTCACCGAACTGGTAGTAACACCGGTTGAATCCCACCCCTGATCTGAAGAGTGTTTTTTGGGGAGGGCTGGATTTGGCCTTTAGTAGAGGTGTCCTTCTAGGACTCTTCACCCAGAGTAGACTTAGTTGTTGATTCAACAATTCTGAAAGTTCTCATTTTCTAAAAGAACAAGAACATTAAGTTCTATTATGGGAAACAATGGAAACTGAAAACAGCTTTTTCCATTGTCATCATCATCATCATCGTCGTCGTCGTCATCATCATTTTAGCCATTGTTTATCCACTGCACAATGAAGGCTTCTTCTACTTGTTTCCAATCAATACAGTCCTGAGCTTTCTTTTGCCAATTGGGCCAGCAATACTTGCTGATGTCATTGATCCATCTTGTTTTAGGTCTCTTTCATGGATGCTTTTTATCAAGCGGGATCCATTCTATGACAGCCTTCATCCACCTGCCATCAGTTCTTCTTGCTTTGGGACCAGCCCATTTTCATTTCAATTCTTTTACTCCCTTGATGATATAATAGACTTTCAGTTTGTTCTCTAATCCATGTGCGGGTCTTTCTATCTTGTCTTGTAATGCCGAGCATTTCTCTTTCCATGGCTCTTTCCACCACTCATAGCTTTTGTATCGATTGTGAGGTTAGTGTCCATGTCTCACTGGCATATGTTACAACAGGTAGCACACACTAATCAAAAACCTTTCTCTTCAGGCATAGAGGGAGGTTATTCTTGAAAATTACGCTTAGATTGCCAAATGCCTGACAACCACATTTAACAAGCCATTCAATTTCCTTTATTGTATCACCTTCCATTGAGATCCAGTGGCCAAGGTATATGTAGTGGTCTAGTTCTCAAGGTATTTTTTTTTTAAATTCTTTCTTTGGTGAATTTATTAAACATAACCTGGTTCTTTTTCAGATCTATTTTTAAGCCAAATGGTTCTCCTGTTTTGTGCAGTTCTTATATGTGTCTTTGTAGCTCTTTCGGGTCTTGTGAGAAGAGAATAACATCACCTGCAAATCTTAAGTGATTTAAATAAGCGCTATTGTTTTTTATTCCATCTTTTTTGCCCAGTCTGGTTTGCAAAATACTTCTTCAAGGCAGGCTGAGAAAGGATAGGTGATATTGTGTTGCCTTTTTGTACACCTCCTTCTATGTTGATTTCCACTTTACGATCCTTAAGGCAAATTGTTTTTTCATATATTGATTGTAGTAAGCAATGTCCAAGCTTTGGTTGAGCAATGCATTAATTATTGCTTGCTGGAATTACTGAGTCAAACACCTTTTCATAGTCAATGAAAGCCATGCACAGAGGTATGGTGTACTCGTACCTTTCAATAACTTGCTGAACAACCTAGGTATGGTCCATTGTGCTTTAGCCACTTCTGAACCCTTCCTGATCCTTTGCCTGTGCATTATTTAATGCTTTTAATATTCTTATTGCTATTATCTTGGTGAAAATCTTGTAGATAATAGAAATAAGGCTTATTGGGTGATAGTTCTTTAAATCATCTTGTGTATCAGAATCACTTCAGTATTTTTTCATGCATTGGGTATTTTTTCTCTGAGGCATCTCAAATATAGTTTTGCTAGTATCTTGTGTAAATTGTGACAGCCAGCTTTTAAGCATTTCAACCATAACACAGTCATTTCCTGAAGCTTTGCCATTTTTCATTGATTTTATGGCACTTGATACTTCCCCCACTAGGATATCTGGCATTTCCTATTTTGTGAGTGTTGTTACTTTTGAGTGATCTTGATCTTTGTATAGCTCTGAATAGAATTTTCCAATTATTTCTAACATTTCCTATCTTGTTCTGCACACAAACCATCTTCATGTTTGAATGCAAAAACTTCTTTTTTTGTTATCTATAAGCTTGCATTTTGCTCTCTTAATCTCTTTGTTTTCTTCAACTGCCCTTTTCACAAGTTCCATGTTAAATTGGCATGTTTCTTCTTGGATACATTTTCTTATGGTCTTGCAAAGTTCAATGTACTCCAGTTTATTACTGAAACTTCCAATATTCTTCATAGTCCATTGTTTTTTCGTTAAATCAATTGCTCATAAGAGATTTTTGACTATACCAAGTGTTATTCTGGTGGTGCTATAAATGTAACAGATTCAAGGATGTTTTTGACTATTTGTTCATTTTGGTCTGTAATGTTCATCTCTTTGAAATCTTGTAATAGAGCAAAGAGATTTGACAGATTAATCTCAAAATTACTGTTCTCTAACAGCTAATCACTCTTTATTTTTGTTTTTTCATGACATCTTTATCATTTTCATATGCTCTTTTCAACAGTCTATCTTTACTTTAGCTCATACCATCCTATGGTCACTTCCAACATTAAAATGATTGGTGACAATTGCAGAATATGGTTTTATCACTTGACATGATGTAGTCAATTTTGCTTGTGTACCTAGATGGATTCTTCAATGTCCATTTTCTACTAGCTTTTTTCTAGTAAAATAAGTTCACGATGTAAAGTTCCTGTCCTTCAGCAAAATCTATTAGCCTGTCACCTCTATTATCTTGTTCATCACTTCCATACAGACCAGTTTCCCACCCACCCCCAGGCACTGTTTTTGCTATTCTTGCATTAAAGTTAGCATTAGCATTTTTTGTATCAGCTTTTTTCTTTTGTCTTGAAGATGGGCCACATCTTTGTAAAATTGTTCGACTACCTCATCATCACTATATAGCTTATTGTTAGAGCATCAGCGTGGATGATTTGAAGCTTGTATTGTTTGTTCAACTGAATTATGCATTGGGCTACTCTGTCTGATATACTTTCAAATTTTACAAGTCTTCCAGCTTTTGGTTGATTAGAAAACCAACTCCATCACATCGTCCATCTTCGGTACCTTTAGTGTAGAGTAAATGCTGAGTCTTCTCAAACTCAATTAATTTTTTGCCTTTTTGTTGTATTTCACATAATCCAATGATATCCCAATGCCAGAGGTGGTATTTAGCAGGTTCTGACCAGTTCTGGAGAACTGATAGTGGAAATTTTGAGTAGTTTGGAGAATCGGCAAATACCACCTCTGATTGGAGATTTTACAGTATCCTTTTCCCACCATGCCCACCAAGCCATGCCCACAGAACCCGTAGTAAAAAATTTTGAATCCCACCACTGCCCGATGCATATTGTTGAGTTCAATCAGCAGTTCTTCTGGTCAAGCAGTCATTTTCATTGTTTGAATGTTGACAATTTCTATGTCCAAAGTCAGCCTGATTTAACCCAGTGATTCTTAGCAGGGTAGTGCCCACTGCCATGGGTAGTTACCCTATAGCCTCAGGGCAATGAGGGCCATTTTTGAGGTTGTACTGGCATGTGGAAGGAATAGAACATAATCTGCCATGCTGAGCCAATGCAGGTTGGCAGCTATGAAAACAGTTTTAGCCTTATTGCTGGAAAAATAGGTGAAGAAATAGAATATACTAAGCACTATCTATTTTCCAACCTGCAGAACAATTTTCAAAAGAAATAATTATTTAAAAATGTTTTAAATTTGTATTTGAATCAGTACAGGGGGACTATAGCTTTTGGCAGCACAATGACCTCAGTTAGCCCATTATGAATCAAAAGCTATAACAAACAGCCAAGGAACAACAATAACAAAAATATACTTCTTTCTATTTATAGCCTGAAAGAGGCTTCTTCCTAATACATACCTCACATTATGAATCTGACTTGCCTGTCAAAAGGTAACAAAAATACAGTTTACCATTTTCTTGTCTCTTTGTAAACTGCCTCCAGAAAATCTCTTGGGCAGCACACATTCATTTTGCATTTGTTGTGTCAACATGAGGGAGCACACCCAAATCACAGTTAAGAAAACAATGAGCTACTCACAGCATTTTGTACATTCAAAAAGTGCAGATTTTTCTAGGGGATTAATGTTGATCTCTAATGCATCTTTATAGGTTCCAAGACCTTTAGCTATGAGAAAAGAAGGGATCCAAACCAGGAAGCGTAAACCAAAGAACTTGAGCAAATCCAAGACATCAGCAGGTGAGTACAATTAGAAAAAAAAAAACTATCTTATCTAATATGACTCAGTGGTAATTACAATTTAAGCTTAATGTCTGCCAAAGCTGTGAAAAAGTATACCAAAAGCAAACATGGGAATTCTGTGGTCCTTCAAATAAAGCACATCACTTTTCTTTCAATCATTCTTTCATTTATTCATTTATTCATTCATTCACTCACTCATTCAGGCATTCCCCTTGGATACCACCAATTCAAAATAGACCTTGTGACAGGTTATAAAACTATCAACAAAACCTTCTATGTATAAAAAAATACAGATAAGTAATCCAAAGTGAAATAAATTTGGTGAGAACCAAGTATTTAATCAAGTATTTGGAATAATTCCACCTTGTAAGAACCTTAGAAAGAACCTAGCCTGCATTCTAAGGTGAAGGTATTTCCCAAGGTTGAGCAGACAGCACTTCCTTGCCCTCCATTCCCCTTATTTCATTGCTGGAGTTTGACCAAAGCTGCTGCCATTAAGATGGGCATGTTGGGTGGGCCAATTCAGATGGGAGAAGGGGGTCCTGCAGGTATCTGGGCATCAACCTAAGAGCTGAATGTCATGCTATAGCAAGGTGTTTTTCTCTGAAAACCTTCCTGATGAAGATCCATTTGGCCTTTTTTCTTATTTAACATTTATTCTTATTACAGCAGCAAATACTTTAATTTTTGGCTAAAGTCTCAGGGCAGATCTGCTTTAACAGTTTCTCTCCCCCTTTTCCACCTCCCACCCTAGGATCAGCCACCAATGAAAGCCTCCCCACTGCAATTAGCTCAGCCCCCTGCACCAGCACAACCACCACTACTACTGCTGAAGAAATGCGCCCCATCAAGACAGAACCAGGGATCTCATCTCATTATGGACACCTGAGCCCTATTCCTCAGGTGAAGCTTTTTATTATGCAAAAAAATAATAATAGTCATATGGTCTCATTGCTTATTGGCTCTGCGTTTGTATTCTGCCTTTCTGTCAAGGAGTTCAAAATCAGACACACATGACTTTCTCTGTATTTTAATTTCTTAACAATCCTGCACTGAATTTAACCGAACAGAGTTGAGTTAAAGCTTCAGCGTTCCATGGTGAGCTTGTTAATAAAACTCCAGCACCCACCTGCATACTTTAAGTTTCTAAAGCAAAGGTTGCATAATCAAGAGTACATTAGGGTAACTTTTCCTATTCTGGATGTAAGACATTTCTCTGTAATGGAGAAGACTGTGTCCATGTGATTTATATACAGGTAGTCCTCGACTTACAACAGTGTATTTAGTGCCATTGTTGCGATCAGCTTTTGCAACCTTCTGACAAGCAAAGTTAATGGGGAAGCCAGATTCACTGGGGAGTGTGGCTGGGGATTTTGAAAGTTTACTGAGTTTTCAATTTATTTAACCTATTAATGTGCTGCTGGTGGCTTAAGACTGTTACAAAAATACAACTGCAACAATAGAAATATAATTAAGCTAAATCTAAAAGTATCATTTAGATTTACTTTAGATAATGTTTAGACAAAACATTATCATGCTTTACAATCTGTAAAAGAAGTGGAACAGCTGAAATTGTTAATAGGCCTCAATAAACAAGTACATTTTAGTTTCTCAAATTATAAGGCTTCAGTTTCAGTGGCAAAATTTTTAGTAGCACAGAGTCTGCTATGGAGAAGGCCGAATTAACCATAGCTCACAATGAAATACAATGAAATAGCAAAAGATGCCTTTTGATCATTTGATAATTTAGGGCAAACTGTATAGGTGTATGTGGTAGTTTGGTCCAAAGGTTTATATTGTGACCATTGCAAAGGGAAATGGGAGAAACAGAGCCCCATGCAGAGACTGCTGCAGGCAAACGATGAAATAGCATTATTTTCTCTTTTCCTTCCCATTATTTATGTTTTTTCTTCTTTTTCCTTCTCCCCACTAGGCATTCTCTGTTGCGGCAATGTCTGGGCATGGACCTGCTCTTCACTCCACTGTGCCTACTCTCAAACTTTCCCCACAGGCTTACCAAGCAGCCATCAACCACTCTCCCCAGCCTAACACCAAGCAAGATTCCTGGAACAGCCTAGTCTTGGGGGAAACACATGGAGACATCCTCACAGCTTAACAATCTTTTGCCTCCTCACCCCCTTCTAAGGGAGTTACCAAGCTTAGGACTCATAAGCGATGGGCAACTATCAAGCAATACTGTTTTGTTCTTTTTCTTTTCCTGTTTCTCCCTCCCATCCTTTGTTTTTGTCTAGTTCTGGTCTTAGAAGAACCATTCCAAATTTTTTTGGCCTGTTCGAGTTCTATTTTTAAGAAATCCTCCAGATAACCTGGACACCAATATTACATGTTTATACATAACTGATATACAGAGATGTAATATCAAATGGTATGTTTGTCTATGTGTGTATATGTGAAGGGTATGTATGAGCTAGAAAAGAAAATTGTAATTGCAGCTTTCCACATGTTCAGTCTTCAATCATCTTTTGTAAAATGAAAGAATGTATAAGCCAGCCCAAAAAATAGAATGGATGTTAAAAAAACATAAAAAATAAAACAAAAACAATATATAAGCCAGCAATATCCCTAAACTTTGTATTGTGTAGGATCAGTGGCTAGTGGCCTTTATGAAAGATCTGATTTCCTGATTTGGGATGTGATAGCTATCCATCCCATGCTAATTCAAAGCCAGAAGAAAAGAACTAGCAGCATCTGCTGAAATGTGATAGCTACCTATCCCGTTGCTAATTCGAAGCCTAAAGAACTAGTAGTATATGCAAAGAAGAATGGAAAACAGGCTAGTTGCTGGCATAGGCTTGAGTTTTGGTTTTCTATTTCCCATTTTGATTTATAAAAATTATTCTTCCCCAAAGAGACTGCAGATCAAAATTTATTATCTTTGATTGTAAGAAACTCAAATGGATGTTCAAGGATGGTGGCCCACAAGAATCCAGAAGAAAATGGAGGTGTGTGGTTGGCAAATTCTGCAATCAATTGTGAACTGAGGACTCCAGAGTTGTTTTTTTAAAGTATGGAACAGAGCAACAGTTTTGTCTTCAAACATAGCTGCAATCCACTATGGCTGGTGGATTCTAGCAAGAATGTTGTGGATCCAGCAATTTTATGACTACCAGCAGCACACTGGTGTTAATTTAATTGCTTTTCTGTCAACTTGATTAATCCCCCCTCCTTTGCTATTAATAAATCTATTTTTCCTTTCAAAGCAATCAACTCATAGTGTTTTACCTATGTGTTTTCCAGCTGAAAGGAGGATTATCTATGATTTATATACAATTTTACAGATAAAGGTCAGGCACAGCTGGAATGGGTGACTGTAGATTAACAGACACCAATTTCAGAATATGGCAGGGGTAGTGGATAAGGAAATAATTTGAATTGAAGTCTGCTTTCTCTCTAATATTAAGCATGGTGCTAGTACTAAATAAAACTTAAAAGATTTTATATTTATGATTAAGGTGAACACGACCCAGTGGCAGGATTGGGCACTTGTTTTCACTCAATTTCATTCTTTTTTAATAGTCATTTTTACTTTTAATAGTTGCTTTGAATCCAGATGCTGCTAATGCTTGCCTTCACAATGCCTGGAAAAAATGATAGATAAAAACACTATTAATGTATGAGTGGTATGGTGGCTTAGAGGTGGTACTCTTGCCTCACAGTCAGGAGGCTATGAATTCAATCCTACATAGCGGTACCGTGTTTCTCCAACAATACGGCCTCCACCAATAGGAAGACCCAGCATGTTTTCTAGGCATAAAATCAAATTAAGCCCCTCCCCCCAAATTTAGGCCTAGTTTAAAACATGCAAAATAGGGGGAAGGGTGGGGGACTTGCCATTTGGAGTGCCGTTGGAGCTACCACCGCCATTTGGAGTGCCCTTGAGCTGCCGCCGCTGTTTGGAGCTGCCTCTGCCGCTTTGGAGCCGCCGCCGCCATTTGGAGCTGCCTCTGCCATTTGGAGCCGCCGCTGCCGCCGTTTGGAGCTGCCTCTGCCGTTTGGAGCTGCTGCCGCCGTTTGGAGCCGCCGCCGCCGCTTGAAGCTGCCGCTTCGCTTTGAGCACTACCGCTGTTTGGAGCACCACCGCCACTCCAAACACGGCGGCAGCTCCAAACACGGAAGCGGCAGCTCCAAACGTGACGGCGGCACTCCAAACGGCGGCGGCGGCTCCAAACGGCAGAGGCAGCTCCAAACACGGAAGCGAGCCACCGCCGCCGTTGGAGCTGCCGCCGCTGTTTGGAGTACCATTGAGCTGCCTCTGCCGCTTGGAGCTGCCTCTGCCGCTTGGAGCTGCTGCCGCCGTTTGGAGCCACCGCCGCCGTTGAAGCTGCCGCTTCGCGTTTGGAGCACTACCGCTGTTTGGAGCACCACCGCCACTCCAAACACGGCGGCAGCTCCAAACACGGAAGCGGCAGCTCCAACGTGACGGCGGCACTCCAAACGGCGGCGGCGGCTCCAACGGCAGAGGCAGCTCCAAACACGGAAGCGGAGCCACCGCCGCCGTTTGAGCTGCCGCCGTCGCTTGGAGTGCCGCCGTCACGCTTGAGCTGCCGCTTCCGCGTTGGAGCTGCCGCCATGTTTGGAGTGGCGGTGGTGCTTCAAACAGCGGTAGTGCTCCAAATGCGGAAGCGGCAGCTCCAAACGTGACGGTGGCACTCCAAACAGCGGCGGCACTCCAAACGGCGGCGGTGGCTCCGCTTCCGTGTTTGGAGCTGCCTCTGCCGTTGAGCCGCCGCGCCGTTGAGTGCCGCCGCCACGCTTGAGCTGCCGCCCGTGTTTGGAGTGGCGGTGGTGCTTCAAACAGCGGTAGTGCTCCAAACGCGAAGCGGCAGCTTCAAACGGCGGCGGCGGCTCCAAACGGCAGAGGCAGCTCCAAACGGCAGAGGCAGCTCCAAACGGCGGCAGCAGCTCCAACGGCACTCCAAACGGCAGCGGAATGGGCAGAAGGGAAAGCAACAGAGGCAGGTGCCAAAGGTCTTGGGTCTGCAGCAAAGGTGTTTGGTGGGAGTAGGGAGCTCTCTGCGCTCGCCATGATCGCCCTTAGGAGCGGCTGGTGGCGAGGCTGACGCGGGGCGCTCTAGATGAGGATGAAAGGGGGAAATTAGTTACCCCCGAAAAGTCGGCCTAGCCGTTTTTTCGGGCTCAAAAAAAAATAAGGCCCGGCCTTATTATGTGAGAAACACGGTAGATATTTCTCTCTCTCTCTGGGCGCAAAGAGAAAATATCTGGTGCAAACATATATGTGTCAGGAAGGGCATCTGGCCCGTAATGTTCAGCTCCATTCAGTCGCCCCAACTCCACTCCAATACAAGGAGAAAAAAGAGTAGTAATCCATGTTTTTTGACATTTAGATTGTCTTTAGTAAATATTGGTGTTGAAAGACATTATCTCCTGTGATGAAATAATCAAACCATTGCAAAATATAGAATTTTGAAGCTTCTGTTCCAGTGGTGGGTTTCAAAATAGTTCACCACCGGTTCGGTAGGCGTGGCTTGGTGGGTGTGCTTTGTGCACATACACACACTGCGCATGCACGCCAAACTCACACTTTACGCAGGCACAGAAGCTTTCTGACTCATCTCCTGCAATCCTGCACTCTCCCTGTCACTTCAGCAGCTGACGCACGGCAATCTGCCGTGCTGCACAAAGCAGCTGTGCTCCAAAAGCAGGGAATAAAGGTCAGTATGGGAGCCCAGGCGAGCAGGTGGGCCCAAGAACAGCCTCTCAGAGAACCGGTTCGGTCTCAGCTGATCTTCTGCGCTACTGGTACGCCAGAACCAGGCGAACCGGTAGAATACCACCACTGTTCTGTTCTGGTTTACAGAAACAAAGCTTTGTGTGTAATCATCAGTAAAATTGTAATATTCACCCTCAGAACTTTTGTGATAGTTTCAAAATGTTTAGAACAAGAAGCAATTAATGAATTTGAGTAAATTATGACTCTTAGATCATAAATTACATGTAGAAGGTCCCAGCTTTTATTCTAAATACCTCAAGTTTAGAAGTGAAGGGGATGAAAAATTATGGATAGGGAATTTGCTAAAACGTTTCTTGAATCTCTATGAAGATTCTCAATATTCAGGTCATGGTTGTCCCAAAGCTGGTTTTTCAAAAGCAACTGGACTTTGTTTTTCCTTGAAGACATTTCGCTTCTCATCCAAGAAGCTTCTTCAGTTCTGAGATTTTCTTGAAAATCTGTTGCTATTGTCCGGTGCAGTGGTTGCCAACCTGTGGGCCACCGCCCCACTGGTGGTCCACAACAAAATTTTGGTGGGCCGTAGAGAAATGTCACCCCCAGAGCACCCCCCAAAGCAATTAATCCAGGCTGCACGGGATGGCCCACAGGAACCCTCCCCACTCACTCACTCCTTACCTGGTAAACTTGCCTGCTAATTTGCTATTTTTCCTTTTTTTTCCCCCTGACCATTAGCTGTTCTGCTATGCTGGGAGATTTAGATTAGCTAGAAAGTAGGAAATAGTTGGATTTCTTGCTTTCTAGCTAATCTTTAGATCTTCGGTTCTGTTAAGCAGAGCCGAACCTTCTTTAGGACTGAAGCAGTACAGACTCAGATAGCCGATGGCAGAAACGCAGATCTCTAAATGAATCTGTGATTCTGTGAGCAACTCAATCTGCCTGCCTGCTTTGCCTGATTTTGGGTAAAAGTTGCTCTTTTTTTATAAAAAATTAAATATTTATATATTTATAATACTTATATTTACACACAAGCCATGCCGTCAGTCACATGACCACCAAGCCACACCCACAAATTAGGCCATGCCCACAGAACTGGTTAGTGGTCCCTGGGATTTAAAATTATGAGTTTGGTGGTCCCTGAGGTCCAAAAGGTTGGTGATCCCTGTGGATGGCAGCCCCGGCTTGATTCACATTTTGAGTATTCATTTTGATTATTTGGTTCAGATTGCATTGCTTGTATACCAAAACTTGTCTAGAGTGTCATACATGCTTCTTATAAATGTGAGAATGAACAACTGTAGAATCCTAGTTATTAAGGGACTGATCTAAAGTGAGAAGGAAATGTAGACACTGCACTCATGTGAATCCCATTTGAAATAGTTTCCTGATTCAGGTTGATATCTCTGAAAATTAGAATCCACTTACCTTATCTATCTCCTGATTTAGTGAAAGAGGTTACCAGTGTAGGACATTTGCTAAATCCCTATTCTTTCTAAGATGTAGCATGTTTTTGGATCAGTGCAATCTCAGACATTTAAACAATTTTATTTTAAACTATCAATGTAGTTTTACTGTGAAATGTTCATGTACACATTCTGGCACTATTCTATTCAAAATAGTCACATATATTCTATTTTAATTGTCCTAGTTGTAGTAACAAGGCCCCAGCAGCAGGAAGAAGATAGCAACATTAGTATTAGCAGTTTTGTCTCTGAACAATATTTTCAGCATTGAATATTACATTGGTATCTAATAAACATACAAATTAAAATATATAGCTCAGTAATCACTTCCAAACAGGAGTGCCCAATTTGCACATGCAATACACCTACATAATTTTGTGCTAGCTCGTACATAATACTGATTTGGGGAAGGAAGGAACAAGTGTACCTCTAAGTTGTAGTTTTGTTTTCACCTTAAACCCAGCAAACATTGCAAGTTTCAGTAAATGTTTCCCAATGCTTGCCATGCCAGGAATAAGTTGATTATCAGCACCTGTGTTCTAGTTCCAGCTGATATTAGTAAGAATAAACTTGATTACATACACTTGAAATGTGTTTACTTCTGACTCATCTGGTATCTCTGATTTGTTCATAAAGCATCAATAAACTCCTACCAGGTTATCTGAAGTTGACTTATTAGGCCCTACTGAGAAAGCTTTTGAATGTAGGATGTTGGTATTGGAGGTGAAATCTATGGTTTGCTGTAGGGGGAAGCTAATTGTTACCATTGTTACTACTTCAAGAAATCTGGGTGTAAGAAGACATTGATTGATCCTTAACCTGGTCCTTCAGATCTTACCAGTGGTGCACCCATCACTATTGTCCATCCCTCTTACTGCTGGCTGTCCTCTTCCACCTTTCTAAGCATTAAAGACTTTTCCATAATATGTACAAAGTAGGATAATTTGAGCCTAGTAATTTGTGACACTGAATAAAAACTCTACATAAATTTCTTTGATGAACCTATTATTTTGTTGGCTGTCCAGGGTTGTCTTCTCCAGCATATACTTTCAAAACTTATTTAAGGCACTTTAGCCTGGGTACATTGTACACACCCTGAAAACCTTTGTAAAAGAAAGCTTCCTGTGAGAAAAGAAAATCTGTACAAGCTCATGTTAGCATTAAAAAAAGTTTTGCCCTTTTTATGGAGAAAATAGATTCCAAAGCAAATTCTACCCGAGTTGCCAAAAAATGTGAAAATAAAGGTTATCAACCAAGGAAAAAGGATATGAGGGGTCCTTGGTGCTCTCTGAACTTGGTTCTTTTCTTGCAGACTTTTCATGACCCAAACTAGGTTTGTTTTTTCCTGTCAGAGGCACCACACTTAAAATAAGGCAGATGACATGAATTTTAAAATATAAAATACAAGATGTTAAGATATGTACAAGTTAAACAGATCTCACCCAGAAACTGATGTTGCCTAGCTTGAATAACGAAACGTCTGAAAGAAAACAACCAAGCCCAGAGAGCACCAAGGACCCCTTCACTTCAACCCTGAGCTACAAATATTCTCCTTTATTGAAAAAGGATAGCTTATTCTCTCACTATGGCTACCGACATTCACGCAAACTGCAAAACTATCCATAGTTAATGCTAGCCAAATTTTGCTTTTTGTGCAAATGCATTTACACTTCGCCTCTTTTAGCGAGTTGCGGGAACTCAGATTACACGTATCCATGCCTCACTTTTGCTCCCACAGTTCAAACAGCGAAAGACGGAACTGGAAGGCTTAAGCGGCCTTCCTAGGCTCTCACCCAGCCCTCAATTAATTCTCTCGTCGCAGGATAGGATGGGCTGCGCAGAGATCGATGGAGAGGAGCCAGCCGCTCGGTTCTCTGCTGGAAAGGTCTGCCGAGATGGCTCATTTCAGAAGGCGAATAGGCGAAGCAGGAGCAAAAAAAACCACAACCCTCCTGCTTTGAAATGAAAGAAGGCAGGAAGCGAACTGAAGCGTGAAAGCTTTGGTGGCTTCAGCTCCCACTAATTAAATTTTACAGAGGGAAATAACTTTAATTTTTTAAAAATCATTGATCGTACCATCTCCATTTCATTTTCTTCCGACTACATGTGAGTGCGCGTGTACACATCTTCGTTCTTCTGTTGCAACTTTCAGGAGTCTCCAACGTAAGATATATTTCGATTTGTGTTGCAGTCACACCTCTTCCCCTATAATGCTCCGAATATCTGTTGTAAATGGACTATATTCCGTTATTTCAATCTGCTATTGGTTGATAAAGAAAAAAAAAAATGTGGTACCGGAATTATGGAAATACCTATAAATAATTGGCGACAAGCAACCTAGGATGGTCTGTATTAGGGGCCGGGACACATTTCTTTTAAAAATGGTAAGATTAACAACAAAACTAGACGTTTGCTGTGTTTGGAGGTGGGGTATGGTACCATTCTTGTGCAGGTAATCCTCGATTTACGACCACAATTGAGCCCAACATTTGTTGTTGAGACATTTGTTGAGTTTTGCCCCATTTTACAATCTTTCTTGCCACAATTAAGTTAATCACTGCAGTTGATAAGTTAGTAAACTGGTTATTAAGTGCATCTGGCTTCCGCATTGACTTTGCTAGTCCCTGGGAGGCTGCAATGGTCATAAGTATGAACTAGTTGCCAAGCATCTGAATTTTGATCAGATGAGCATGGGGATGTTGCAAAGGTTGTAACTGAAAAATGGTCATAAGTCACTTATTTCAGTGGCATTGTAACTTTGAACAGTCACTAAATGAACTGTTGTAAGTTGAGGACTACTTGTACACTTAACAAATCTCTGTTGAAGCCGCTGCTGCTGCTAAAGGTTAGCATTATTGGTCAGGTAGACTGGTGTTTCTTAACCTTGGCAGATGTGTGGACTCCAACATGTAGGCTGGGGAATTCTGGGAGTTGAACTCCATACAACTTTAGTTGCCAAGTTTGAAACACAGTGAGACTATACTTTTCACAAGTTGTGCAAAACTCCCAAAACGTAACAGTTTGCTGCTCATTATGTTTTATCCTCTTACTTTAACAATCTTTCCTGGCTGAATGTACCTTACTAAATGTTAGAAAACAAAGAATTAGTGAGATAGTAGTGCCATAAAAAATGACATTTCTGCCTCCCCAGGAGTCTCACTAAAGCAAGAGTCTTCAAACTTGGCAAGTTTAAGACTTGTGGACTTCAACTCCCAGAATTCCCAAGCTAACATGACTGGAGGAGGAATTCTGGGAGTTGAAGTCCACAAGTCTTAAAGCTGTTAAGTTTGAAGACCCTTGCACTAAAGTATCTGAAAGAATTAATAGTGTGGCTTCCTATCTTGAAAAGTGCTTGTCCCAAACTAGGGGAAACAAATCACACAATTATGAAGGTTAGTTAAAATCTTAATCAGACTTAACAGATTCATGAGGCTTATATTAGTCAAAGGAAATCCAACTGATTATAATAGGCTTTTTAAAAAAGTTAAAGCTGTTTTGTTAGGGCAGGGGTGTCAAACTTGCGGTGTCACGTGATGTATCGTGAATTTTTGCTCCTTCGCCAAACTGGGCGAGCACATGACACATCTCTCCCGTGGGCTGCAAGTTTGACAGCCCTGTGTTAGGGGCTGCCACTTTATTGCAAGTCTTAGTGTATATTTGACACTGTTGTTTAGGCTAGAAGCTTGGAGGCCATCCTGGGAATAGACATTTTGTTGCACAGAATGACATTTTTAACCATTTTTCCCCAACACTCTTTCAGCCTTGAACTTGATTGTCAGGACAGTGTCAGGAACTCGGCTGTCATCTCCAGTTTTTGTGCTCTTGCACTGCAGCAATGCCAGAAGGCCCCTCTGTAAAGAAGTTCCAGCTTCTGTGTTCTCCCTACGTAGGGAAGATGGTATCCAAGGTGGGAGGAAGCACTAGACAGATTAATCCAGGTGATTTGAAAACACTGACACTGTGGGATATCCAAGTGAGTCTTGCTATCTAATAAATATTTTAACTCTCTTTTTTTAAATAGCAACCTTGGCTTATTTTGTATTAATGCTGTTTTGCCAACATTATTATTGTTAAAAAATTATATAGCATGTGACATTAACATATACTGTAGAAAATACAGAAGATAGCTTTTTGCTCCAGGCAAATTAGAGACTTGATTATTATCTCTGCACTTCATGTAATGGTTTTTGGCAGTGTAACAATTGGCCATTTTTTGGAGATTGCATCTCCCAATTAAAAAAAAAAAAGACCCAAGCCTTGACAACATTTTGATAGCTGTATTCAAGATCTCATGTTGGAATATGTAAATCCCAATAGATTTGGTGCTTTTGCAAGATGTCAGATATTTCTGAAATATAATTTAAAAAATAATACTTTGGGATGTCCAAGACTGCCATGTAGGATGGCTATGTACATGCTGCTGCTTCTGGTTGCCATGTTGATGACCTTAGGTTTAAAAAATCCTAAGAACTCCATTCTGGGCCTGTTTTATGGGAGTTCTAATAGGTAAACTCTCCCAGCCTAAATTCCTGCTTCATAGCTAAAGACTTGCCCAAATATTTCTGTTAGTTAACAGGCTCATCTGTTTTTCTTTCTCTCTCCCCTGCCCTTTTATTAAACATTAGAGTTGTTATATAAACAAAAGAAGAAGAATTAAGAAGGAATAAAAAGGAAGGAGTGCTGCCAGGGTTATTAAAATGGAGAAGATGGTAAAGAATGTGAGATTTTTAAAACAATTTTTTGCAGGTCCATGGGAAGAACTTATTTTTGGCTTTTGGCACCAAAGAAAAAATAATGCCCAGCCATGATAGCGTATCCTCGGATTTGTCTGAACAAAAACTGGAAATGCCTGGGAGCAGTTCCTTTCTCCAGGGCCAGAAAGAAAACGAAGTTGAAATGTACAATCCTGAATGCTGTCAACAAGAAGAGTCAGCAAGCCGGTTGGCATCTGATATGGATATTAATAATGGGCAGAGTTGGAAATGGCTCCGCTTCCACTTTGGTCTGTATGGAAGCATGCGAGCCAATGAGTTTGCAAGGGCGAATAAAGCAAACAAAAGAGGTGACTGGAGAGATCCAATTCCCAGGTTAGCACAAAGGGAGTTTTGCTCTATTGCTATACAGGTAATCCTTGAGTTGCAACAATAATTGAACCTTGCAATTGATGATGGTCATGATGGTCATAAAGTAGCTAACTATTCGACTGGATATGATTTTACAGCTCTTTTTGTAGTTCACAATAGGGTGCTTCTTTTGCTGGAAATCAGAAGTAAAGTCCAGTTTCCAGAAAAACCATAATAAATTATGGTCATGTAACTAAGGGATGTTGCAAACAGCTGTAAAGGTGGGCTGATTGCACCATAATGTGATTTTATGGCCACCAGGTGGAGCTGATGTTATAATTTCAAAATCAGGTTGTTGTAAATAGCTTTTGGGGAGGGGTTGTCTGTCATAATGTCAAACATGTCACCAGTTGTAAATCGAGGACTACTCGTAGCTGGATTAATTCTTCTGGAAACAGTTCATCAGGGCTTCTTCTATTTTTTAATAAAGCAAAAATGTATAATTTTCTTGGCCAAGAAGTGCATTTTATTTTAAACGGTATGCTGGGGCCAGGAAAAATTTTTCCTAGATTTTCCTTGCATTTTAGTCAATCAGTTACAATTTTAAGTTATTAAGAAATTAAGATTCTCCATCATGTATTTATCATTTTTCCTCTTCAATCACATTAAAACCTACAATTTAAAAAAGGTTTTGGGGATAATCTCTCATGTTTTTCAGGGTCATATACATGGCTCACGAAATTCAGGCTCTGTTCATCTCCTCTAAATTAATTGGTGTTTGTTTTCATTTTGGATATTTAGGCTGGTTCTCCATTTTGATGCTGGGAGCTTTCTGGTATTTTATAATTGCCGCATTCAGCAATGCTCTTCTCCTAGCACTGATCCAGCAACTGATATTCTGAGCCTGGAGTTTGATCGAGAGCGGGCTTTGGAGGTCCTTGCAAAAGATACTCCTGTGTGCTACATCCTCCTAAACCAAAGTTATTTCTCAGGAATAGGTAGGTTCAAAATTGATACCAAGATCAAAAATGTGCATACATGCTTAATTTTGGGATTTATAATAGGAGTTATATGCAGGAGTTGTAATTTACTAGGGCAGCAATTCTATTGAAAAAGTTTTAATTTTCCAAATGAATTGACTTAAAAAGGGATCTTTGACATCTATCTAAACACTACATTGAGGGCCAATAATGGAACAGGGTCCATAATACACATATTTCTGCCATTTTAAAAATATGAGTTACAGATTTATATCCAGAATAATGAATTAATTTATTAAGCTTATACCCCACCACAATCTGATAACTCTCAGTGGCTTACAATAAAATTAAATCAACCATGGTACAATTAAAAGGAATTATAATTTCATAACTCTTCTAATAAATACAACAAGAATGTGTGAAATCCCATAATGATGCCCACTGCCTAAAATGTTTTCTAACTGCCCTGCAGTTCCCTAAATAGCTGACAGAAGTGTAGGTTTTTATTGTATCTATCTGTATATCTTCCTAAACTAACAAAATGAGAACAAGGAACATATTCGTGTTATCCACTTGATATCCACTATGAGATAGGACAAGCTAGACAGAATGACCAATACAAGGTTAGCCATGAAGATTAATGATATAGTTCATATCTGAGACTGAACTTTCTAGTTTTAAGTTTTTACCTTGCAGCCTTTCTTAATATTTATAGTTCCTGTGATTCCCAATCACCCTGATAATTTGTTAGGAATGATGGGGATTATTTCCCAAGACTCCTTTAAGGACTCCAGTTTGGAAGGGCTAATCCTTAGCGTAAGGATTGCTTTTTTCACTTCACTTTCTTTATAGGCTCTCCAGTGTTCACTTTCTCCTGAATTATTCTCTCTTCTAGGAAATATCATTAAAAATGAGAGCCTGTATTTAGCAAGGATCCATCCACTGTCCCTTGGCTCCTCTTTGGAATCCACAGATCTCAAATCTTTGCTTGATCATGTTGTCCAGTTCAGCCTGGCATGGCTCCACAACAAGCTGGGAAGACAAAGATTGCAGCTACAGATTTACATGAAAGATAAATGCCCCAAAGGGCATGAGGTGAAGAAGGCAACATTTGGACCACCAGATGGATTGAAAAGACTTACGTGGTGGTGTCCACAATGCCAGCCTCGAGTGCCACCTGAAGAGATGGATATGCCTCTTGAACAAGGCACCTGATTTGTACTATCTCTTTGGTTATATGATTTCAAGAGATGATGTGGAAATCAGAGAACAAGTTTCAACAATAAGTTCATGAACAAGATTCAAAAGAGAACGTGCAAGCCCAGGTGTCCCTTGAAGGGATTTAAGATTTACAATTTCATACCATGGGGATTGAGCCATCACTTTCCACAGTCCAAGTAGCCACTTATGTAGTACCTGTAGATTTGCGGTTAATGAAAATGATTCAAGATCTGCAAATGCAGCATGCAAGATGAAGCTTGTTACCAATGATGAAAGCTATTTGGAGGAAGGGGGAATGGTTCCCGTCCACCTATAATGACAGGAATGCTCTCTCTGTTTGGAGCATGCTTGTCTTGGATTTACAGTCAAACATTTTTTTCAGATTCTCATTCCAATATTCTTTTATTATAGGAGTGACTCATATCAAAATAATTCTTTATAATCACCACTGTAATTACATAATATTTTGAATCATATTTAATTTTCTGAGGTGTAGGATTAAGGATAAAAATATGCAAATTAATTTTGATTTGTAAATTAGGAATTAATTTATGGTTGACCTGAAATATTGGTAAGCCTTTAAAACAAAGGCATAGGAGTTGGCTGTGAGGAATAAGAAGGTGCAACCATATTCTAGAAATTGAATGTGTTTTACGTTAAGATAAAAAAACCCACATATTTGAAGTTACAAATAGGACAGAGATGATATTTTGAAAGTTCCACTTTCTCAGTTAATTTATAACTTGATATAGTTGGGAGAAGAGGCTTAGAATTTTGTTTATTTGAAAGCTCTCTTGTACATTGAAGCTCCTCAATTTCATTAAAATATGACTTGTTGGTTTGAATGAAATGTTTCTTGTGCTGATTTTTACATAATTGGGATAGAACTTAGAATAAATTTATTGTCACTGAATGTACACTAATCGGCATACATTAAAATGAAATTTTGTTGCATACAGCCCTCAAAGGGTCACCACCTGCAATATATTCTACATAAACATGACTAAATGTATAAATACAAAATTATGCATATGCCGACATATATGACA
Source organism: Notechis scutatus (assembly GCF_049901735.1). Lineage (NCBI taxonomy): Eukaryota > Metazoa > Chordata > Lepidosauria > Squamata > Elapidae > Notechis > Notechis scutatus. Next base: position 31,475,264 of record NC_142009.1, read on the forward strand.
CAGAGAAATAACACAGTCTAGTCCGGATGTATACATGTACATGGTGAGAAAAACGAATCTTACAAGTTTACCAGATGGATGGCATAGGGAACAAAGCTGTTACAGAATCTAGTAATCCTGCTAGAAATATTTCAAAGCTTCCTCCCAGAAGAGAGCAACAGAAACAGACCTAAAGTGGGTGTGTGGGTTCTCTAACAACGCTTTGAGCTCTAAGTACATAGCACTTATAAGAAGTATCCTGAATAACAGGAAATGTGATTCCTATAATCTTCTCAGCTGTCCTTACCACTCTATATGCACTTTCTGAGGCACTGCTGCCATCAAACCAAACAGTGATGCAGTTTGTTAAAACACCCTCAACTGTGCCTCTGTAAAAAGTGGCCAGGACAGAAGGATAAAGATGTGTTCTCCTCATCTGACACAGGAAATGCAGGAGCTGGTTTGCACACTTCACTTAGGATGATGTATGAAGAGACCAGTTCAGATTATCTGCATTAAGTATCCAGATGCTTAGTATGTTGACCATCTCTACAGCTGCATCCTTGATACTGGGTAGAATATGATTGCCGGCTCTTTCTAAAATCTACAATGATCTTTGTTTTGTTAACATTTAGAATCAGGTTACCGTATTTGCCGGCGTATAAGACGACTGGGCGTATGAAACCGGGAAGAGAAAATTCCCAAAGAAAATCGCACGAGCAGCATCCCATTCCTGGGAGAAAACAAAAACACGAACTCTTCCCGAAGCACAAAAGCAAGGATGGCGCTTTCTCAGCTTTGAGCTGCGTCGCTGCTCTCCCACCCCTCCACTGCGTCCCCACGTGCGGCGAAGTTTCTGCCACTGGGGGTGGGTGGAGGGGATGGAAGGAGGTGAGAGATGGGGCAAAGCCTGGAGCCTGCCTGTCCGCTCGCACGAGCGGAGTGGGTGGGTGGGTGGGTGGGGAGGAGGAGGAAGAGAGACTCCGGCTGGGCTTGAAGGGCTTCGCAAGTTGCGGAGCTCCGCCCCGTTGCTCTTGCACCGAGTGACAACAACGTATTTGCCGGCGTATAAGACGACCTTTGTTATATACTCGCCGTATAAGACGACCCCCCCACTTGGAGGCATGTTTTTCAGGGCAAAAAGTCGTCTTATACGCCGGCAAATACGGTACTTTTATTGCACCAGTCCACCAGAGAGTGCTTTCACCTCTTCCCTATAAGCATCTTCATTGTTGTCCCAGATAAGACCTACCACTGCCATGTCATCCACATACCTCACAATATGATTCGAAGCAGATTTGGCATGGCAGTCATAGGTCATCAAGGTGAACAATAGTGGACTCAAGCCCTGTGGGGAACCTGAACTCAAGGAGATGGAGTTGAAAACTTTTCTTCCAACTCAACACAAACTGGGGCCTACCAATAAGGAAATTCAGTATCCAATTACATAAAGGAGTATTAAAACCTAATATTCAAATGCTGAGGAATGCGTTGCACCCCAAACTAACATCAACAGTGTAAGGAATGATAGTTGCCTAACAGTTGGGTTGGCAATATATAAACCAGGTTAGTCATTTAATACTGTTGTATCTTTAAGAGAATGCTATAATTGTGACTGGCTGAGGTTCCTCCAACGGTCATAAGATGGAGCCAGAAACCTGGTTTCTTCTTCTTGCATTTCCTGTTTCGCTGTTTTGCCTGATCGTCGTTCTGCTCGGATTGCTGTGAGTCTTGCAACTGTTAGCAAACTCTGTTTACTGAACTTTGTTTATGATACTGGACTTTGTTTTTGGATTATCCCTGGACTGATAATAACTGCTTTAACTGTGTATGATTTGGACTGTTTGTTGGACTTTGTTTACCCGTTTACTGGAAGTAAAACCTACGTTTTACTATTCAGTGTATCTGGTATGCTGGTTGTGTGTTATTCATCATCACTCTCGCTACGTTTCCCTGAGTGCACTCATTCTCCTAACGGGGAATACCTCAACAAACAGCATAGTAAAAGTAGTGAAAATATCTATCTCCAATCTACAACACAGTCCTTTCAATAGTTTTAAGAAGACTCCATATCCATTTGCACCACTCAGGTGACCCTGATGACACAGATAAACCTCCAGTGACCTTAATGACTTGCTAAAATAATGCAATTGGACAGCTGTCTGCAAGGAGTCTAAATCCTTCCATTCCCCACCATCCAGTCGGTGCTGAAGAAGCTTCTTGGATAAGAAGTGAAACGTCTTCAAATAAAAACCAGAAAGTCCAGTTGCCTCTTGAAAAAGCACCTTTGGGACAACTATCACCCGGATAACTGAGACTCTCCATAGACATTTCGTGAAAGTACAGCAACAAATGGGTTTCTAACAGTGTTTGCCATATCTCATGAGATTAATTTCAAATTATTTTGGGAAAAGTACTTAACATTTATAATAATTTTAAACTGATATTTGTTTATGCCTTTGTTGTGTTCATCATGTTCATCAAACAAGAATTGAAAAGGAAGCATTTATTTTTTTTACCAGAAATATTAATATTCTGTATGTCAAAGACTTCCTAGTCTAACCTTGTGGCTTCCAAACATTTATCTTAAGGAGACTTAACATTATGAAGCATGAGCAAAAGAACTATTGGGGAATCTCTATGGCATATCTATGTCCCCATCACATAGTAGGCTCTCCAAATGTCAAATTACAATAACCAAAATCTCACGAGATTGCCAAATTTAGAAGTCAACCCCAAGTTTAAAAGTTTGCTGAAGAAAATAATGGGATGGAAAACCAGGAGTTTTTTGTAAACCAATTACAGATTTCTAGAAGCTGAAAAAAGCCCCTATTTCTTAATTTGTATTATGTATTTCCTATCCCTTTGTCTATACCACCGTTGTCTTAGGACCTTAGGATATTCATACCGCAACACATATTTTTGTATGGGTTGTTCTTTTTGGTTTTCACCCTGACTTGACTGGCAAAAGTTTCAACAAATGACAACACTGACCCTATTATGGGATTGGAAATTAAACAGTATTACCTCTAGTTAACATCTGAATAGGAAACTATCAGAGAATCACAGGGATCCAAACTAGACATGGACATTGAAAAAAAAATTCAGGGAGAAAATAATGGCAAACTACTTTCTTTTTGTTGGCAACAACACTATTATGATGTGTCCACAAAATCATCAGAAGTCACTCATCAGAATCTTTTTGTTACATAAATGATACATGAAGAATGGCAACAGACAAATGCAGAAATTGGGAAGAACCCTAACTCATTCTGGTATTTCACTGGTAAGGAAAATGCTAAGTTGCATACTTCGGGTCTCTTCATTTACTGCAGCACAGTAGAAGATATTTGACCTCTGTTTTATTTTTGGCTAGGAGGTAAACAGAAGTTCGGAGAATGATGGAATGGGCTGAATTTGGACATAGGGTAAAAAAAAATGAATAAAATCTAGAAAGGAATGTAGAACCTGTTGTAGAGGTCAAATGGTTTGAAGAAGGGGAATTTGTGAGTGAGGTTATAAGGATGTAACTAAGTCTTTAAAGATGTTGTCTGGAGGAACAAACTGACATTAGGTGATTCAAGCATATTTTTAGGAAAAATATTTCTCTTTTCTGTGAAATTAAGATGCCCTTTCAAGTGGGCATTTAGGGAAAGGCTTTTCAATGACTACAAAAGAGAAGTTATAATCTGCCTAATATGTTTTTGCCAAACACAAGAACTCCTTGAGGAACTGGGGCTTTTAGTGAAGTTTATTTTTCTTGACAATTTTTTTTCAGTGGTAAGAATTGGGTGTAGGAAGGAAATTCTAAATAGCTCTTTGAAATTGGAGTGGGGGGCAACATAACCAGCTTCCAGAGGTAGAGATAAAATGAAGTCTGTTGCAAATGCATTCACAAATTGCATTAAGCTTGTTTAGCTATAGTTTATTGTATAAACCACAATTGTTTAGGTTCTTACAATATTGTCCACAAGCAAGTTATACATTATAGTTTAGTTCCACATTATAGTTTAGGGTGAATCCAGCCTGTTTTATCATAATCAGCCACTTCATCTTTACTGCAAGATTATGTTGTAGAGCACTATCTATTTTTTGCATCCTTACAAAAGTGTTGCTCTCTCCAGCCTGGTGTAGTCTGAACTGAGGAAGGCTTTAGTAGAGGGGACAATCTATTGTGGGCTTTAATAGGGAACTTCAACCACAAAATGTCACTGAAACCAATTAATGGAAATCAGCAAAGGAAAATGTTTTGTTTTACCTTCTAAGCCTGTTTTGTAATTACTTATGAAATCTAAATATCTTGGTGCTACTGGAAACCTAATCCTTGTAGATACGAGATAAAAAATGTAGCCTAAGAGGCCCAGCTATCCATTGCTCTACTAGCTTGTGGCCAAAGTACAAGTTGATAAATCAATATTATTGAAAATTGTCTAATAAATGACAAACCAACATATATCCTGCCAGATATCAGATAGTTTTGGAAACGGTATAACATCCAAATGCAAAGGATACCCAAAGTCATTTGGATGTAAAATCCAAAGTAAAGTTTTGTTCCTGTCATTCAAAATCCAATGAATGTAAGGTCTGTGAAATCAAGTTTTCAGAGAGTCAGTTGGATTAAGACAGATAGTTATAGAAAGTAATAAATACATAAATACTTTGGGCTGCAATATTCACATTTGTTCAGTGTTTTGTTTCTCAAATATATTTGCTACAGCTCAAATTTGCTACATTTATAAATGCTCACACAGTGAAATCAAGTACCTATAAGCAACTGTAACCATGGCAAAAAACAGCTTCTAAGTAATGTTTGTAAAATAAATAGACAGTAAATTGCCAAGTGATAAAGTATATTAAATTTCAATTACTTTTTTAAAAAAGTGGATCAATGGCTGAGTCTGCTTGTATATGAGGGTGAGCCCATCATTCTGGTCATGGGAAGAGTGTCAAAACAAAGCATTTGCCAAAATCTGGATTCCTTCAGTTGTTTTCATTAACACTATGATCCTCAAACACCAAACTTGTTGAAAATTATGGGCCAATTGATTTGGAGGACACCAAGTTGGGGATCTCAAGTAGCAAATGTACAAATAAGGGAATGGATGGGTAGATGGGTTTATTTTATGCTAAATCATAATATTGCATGTTTGTAAATAATTAATGATAACTGATAATTGAATAACGCCTTGATTAAAACAAATGGCTTGTGATTTCTATAGAATTTACTCTCAATAATTTTTTTCATTATTCAGCCACTAGCTAATTCCAGAAACATAAGAGTCTGATGGTATTTTAACTTTTTCATCTACTTCCATTGAATTGGCATTGCCTTTTGACACAGGAATTATTTGAATATGGAGCAGCAAGTCAGTTTTTGCATTCCCTCAGTATACTTACAATGTTCTAGTGATCTATTCCTTAAGTTTTCCCTTCATCCAAGTGTCATCAGAACATTTATGGTGATTGCTATTTTTCCCAGTGATTGTAATTTCCACTCTTCTAGTCTAACATTTCTCATTATATATTCCAGTTATAAGTTAAATAAATGATGTGGCGGTAATCAATCTTTCATCATAGATAAAATCTAGGCAGCTGCTATGAGTCCAAACTGACCTGATGGCAAATAATCAATTTCAATCTACTGTTGAATCACTTAATTGCTCCAGATTCCATTCTACCACTTCTTTCTGCCCATTATATAAATTCTTCAGTGGAGAGAGGTCTACATTCTTCAGTAGTCAGAGGAGACAGTAGACACCCACATTTTGAGATCTTTCCACACAAAAAAAAACCCTATACAGAAAAAAAAAGTCCTTTGTGGCATGATCTGATTTTCCATTCGATGTTTGCAACATGAACTCTGGAGTTCATATTGAAGGCTCCTTGTACATCTGGACATTCTTGTTCCATTTACTATCTAAATCTGGACTGCAAAACCTTGAGATTTATCTTACCACCTTGAGTAATAACTGCTATTACTAACCAAACCGGATTTGTAGGACGACATATCTTGATGTCCTTCTTTGCACAAAGAAAAACATTGCCCGGCTCCTTTAAGAAACCCGGCGACTTCGAAATCAATCCTGCCATTTTAGGCCGCCTATGGCCGAGCACTGAACCAACCAAGAGATAGTGACGGATCGCCACACCAGCCCGAAATGGTTTAATTGGCTGCCGTCTTCCTGGTGCGAGGACCGCGCGGCTACCGAGCTTCCTATCAACCTACCGAATTGGAGGTGCTGCCTGCTGATTGGTTGCTGCTAGGGGACTAACGCTGGCAGAGAAGTAACACACCGTAACCGGTGTGGGTCGGAAGATAGCTTTGGGTTGAACCTCCCCTCGGTCGGAGAAGTGAAATAGAATTGCAGGCGGCGTGTAGTGGAGGCGGGGGGAAATTACCTCGCTTCTGGAAACCCCTAGCCGGGGGAAAAGAAAAACAGGAGCAACCAAATGAAGAGAGAGAGAGGAAAAATTGACGTCGGAAATTAGAAGTGGGGGCGAGGGGTAGGAAGCAAAAGGCAGGTGGCACAGTTAGAAAAAAAGGGGCAGGAGAAGGAGAGAAGGAATCTTCTGCTCTTGAAAGTCTTTCTTCAACAGCAACACCGTCCCTGCCTCGCCAGGTCAACGCAGAAGTCAATGGAGCTGCTAAAGAGATGGCTGGGTCATCCAGAGGAGATCTACAATCTGGTGAAATTTAAAATGGGTGGATACAAGACAGTAATGCCCAAAATGGATCAAGTGAGTTGGGCTTTTTATTTTATTCCTTTGGTTAGTTTTTTTTCTGCTGAGGCACAAGAACACTCAAGAGTTTTTGTTTCTTTTTTTATGGATAAGGCAGCTGGAGAATTAATGTATAGCATTCATTATTTATTAGGTGATATGACTAGCTTTTAGTATTCTTGAATTGTTCTTTTCAAAAGTTCATTTGCTTGTCAATATCTTTGAAAACATATTTTATGGGAAACAAATGCTAGACAGCTTTGTTTACCCTCTGTGTGGGTGTATCTGCTTCCATAAAATTACATGATATTGAAGCTTGGTTCCCAATGTAATTTTTATTTTTGCTTTTAAAAAGTAGCTAAAAGGAAGCAAGAATAAAAGTCGTAGAAGAAAATGGGATCTAATTCTTCTTGTCCAATTCATCCATGCTCCCAATGATGATATTCAGAAGAAGAAATAAATGTAGTTTTTTAAAATGAAAGTTGATTAAATCTCTATTAGTGGTGGCTGCTGTTATTGGTCTATTATGTATTTCTCTAGTTAGAACTAAGGAAATGACACATTATTGAAAATTAGAGGATGGATCCTGATAAAGTATTGACTGATAATTGTTTACTGAATTTTCCTCCCCAGATGATTGGGGAAACTAAAACAATAAGCTTTAGGTTTGCAAAGCAATTATAGCATACATTATAGTTTCTTGGATTACAATGTATGCCATTTATCATTTTTAGAATGAAACATCTGCAAGAAAACAATCACCCTCAGAGACCACCAAAGGCACCTTAATTCAACCCTGAGTTATAAATATTCTCTTCTGTCAGTATTCGAGGAAAGTTAGTGGTTTTGTTTGTTTTCAGATTCAGCAATTATACTGCCGCTAGGAAAAAGTGGCCAAGGAAATAGGAAGATAACAATAAAATGTTCACTCCAGAGCCATGTTCACGCAGTGCACTTCTTACTAATTTTTTTGAGTTACTTAATTTACAATTTGCTGATCAGAGCAAAGCTAATCAAGGTCAAGGTTAACCAAGCTTAATGTGTTGTACAAATGCATTTTCTTGGCTTTGTTAAAGCATGTTATGGCAATCCCTTTACTACTTGGATAAGGGGACCCAGTGGTTGTTTGGGTGCTAGCATAAAATCATAGAGTATGAGTTGGGAGCAATAGGCTTTTCAGTACAACTCTGTTTCAGTATAGGGGATGTACTGAGCTATCCCATTAGGTGACTATCCAGACCTGATTTGAAAATTCCCATCAAGGGAGAGGAGAGACTATCACTAGTTCAGGTAGACCATTCCAACCATCAGGTGTTCTGAAAATTCCCCCCAAAGTCAGTGGTAATATCCTTTAATTTCAACACATTGCATTTTATTCTGTTGTCAGTTTCAGCAGAAAACAACTCATTCCCTTGCACAGGACAGCCTTTTAAACTATTACTTGCATGCCCTAATTTTCACTTTTACAAGCAATTATTTCTTCAAGGATGGTGCTGATCAGTCCTTTGCCATTTTGGATGGCACGGTTCACAAACTCTTCTAAGATAGGTTTGTTTCAATTCATGATTGGAAAGCCCACCACGGCTAGCTTCACACCCCACCCCAAGTAATGTGAACAAAGCATATTATGGTTTAGCACGATGTGGAATTCCAACATTCATCATAAGGGCTGGCTATGTGGTTTGCAAACCATGCTTTAGGATTAAAAAAAAAAAATCTTGCTAGTTGGATTTATTCAATAAAAAAGTATTATGGCACTAAATAAGCCTATATGTGATGCGAACTCGGCAGATGGTAAGGTTTGTTTCCCCGACGCGGAGGCGCTTTGAATTTAGCGGGATTTGCCCCGAAAGAAAGGTTGGATAAAAGCGCACTTCGAGCCTTCCCTCCCGATGTGCACATAACAGCACTCGTTCCTTCGGCCTGGAAGGCGGGGCGCTCCATGCACGTCACCCTGCCGGGTGGGCGGGGCCTGTGCCGTAGAGGAGAAGAAAAACATTACCAATCTGAAAGGGGGCGGGGGGGCGTGTCTAACTTCGGGGGCGTCCCGGAAGTACTTCGATGCTCCGTAGCCCCCAGGCACGAGGGGCCCTGTGAGGGGTGGCCCGCTAGCCGTGTGCCTCTCCGGCCTTGTATGCCTTTTCCATGGCCAGCTGCAGCTCCAAAGCCGCCACGTCCCTTTTCAAGCGAACCTTGGCCTTTTCCCCACCGCGTGCAGGCGGCGGCGGCGGCGGGGGCTCGAGTTCCTGCCTGACTGGCGGTGGCCGGTTGCGGACCTGCGGCGGTACCCCTCGTCTCCCGCAACGCTCGCGGCCTCGCTTTCTGTTCTCTCAGGCTGCGCCTCCGCCTCTGCTCCTTTTGCAGGACTCGCTCAGCGATAGCCTCCGGGTGTGTTACAAGTACTTGAACCAAACCAGTCGGAGCTTCGCCGCCGTCATCCAAGCGCTGGACGGGGAGTTACGGTGAGGGTTTTTGTTGCGTGTATGATTCTTATTTCCTTGCTGGGAAAAGGGAATAACGGAGTGACTTTTGGGCAGTATTCGCCAACCTGATACTGAGGATCTTCATCACTCATAATTCCCGGCGGAGGAGGAAAAAGAAATCTGTTGTGATTTGCTGATAGCAAAAAATGAAACACATCTACTTTTTACAAAGTTAGGCTATTCTGATTTGTACCCGTTCTTGTTTTTGCTGACTGGTGGTGGTTTAGCTTCAACAGGAGACGGTAGAGCTCTTGTGAAAAACATTCGTTATATGCATCCACTGAAGTTAGGCTCTGGCTGCAATTATTATCCATTGACTTTAAGCTTTCCCACTACCGGAGGTGGTAAAATTAATCCGTTTGTGATCTCTTTCCTTACCCTACACATAAGAAAAAGCCTTTTAGAATTTTGGGAACATCCCATGATTTGCATCGACTGGTGCTCAAAAAGTAGTAAATATAGACTACAATCCACCCTTTCCCAATTCTTTTAAGTTGGGAATATTTAAATAAAAATCAGAAAGCAAATTCAGGGTTTATTATTACTGAGATGTTCACATTTTATTATAATATTATAGAGTATATGCAGTCTACTACCATTATATTTATTATAGTTTATGATACGATCCATGGAACTTTAAAGAAAGGTTTCATTGCAGAGACCACAATTCTTTTAGTGTAAAATCTATTAGCAGTTGACAATAGCTGAAGTCGGCAGTTAATAGGATCAGAGCCAAATCCTAGCAGGTTGTTTCCTTTGTTTTCTTTCATATCTAGTACTTTGACCTGGAAGAACATATGCTTATTATTAATCCTTTGTGGGTGCCTGGAGAAATAAGATTCAGCTATCACAAACTGTTCTGTTGCTTCAGGTTAAATGCTCAATATATGGCTTTAAACAGAATGCAGTTGTTTTGAATTGCATCAGACTTAAGTGGGAAATGATGCTGTTCATTCCGTACAGGTATGTTGTGCTTTTTTCTATGAACAAATGAGACATGGAGTTTTATACTGATTAATGTTGGACAGAACAAATTATTTTTCTCTTTCCTCTGGCATCTAAATCACAAACAATCCTTTTCCTTTTCTCTGTAGCCATGCAGTGTGCATCTTCTATTTGGTTCTCCGAGCTCTGGATACTGTGGAAGATGACATGACTATCAGTCTTGAAGCTAAGGTCCCCATGTTACACAATTTTCACTCCTACTTATATCAGCCAGACTGGAAATTTATGGACAGCAGAGAGAAGGACAGACAGGTGCTGGAAGACTTTCCAACTGTGAGTGGTGCCTCTCATGCATTTATGCAGTTAAAATATCCCTGCTCTAAGGCTCTTTTCCCCTGACTTCAGTAAGTGCGAGAGAGATCAGTCTCTTAAAATCAGATATATTAGCATCTGTTTGGAAGTGTGAAAGTTCCCTGTCCTGGAACTTTAGAGGTACCATTTCAAAAAAAATGAAATCAGGACTGTCCAGTTGCTTTTATATATACATTTGCTTTTCATGGTACTATATTAGATGTGTGAGAAACTGGTGCACTTACCTGAAGGATTGCAACTGGTGCAATCCTTCCATCACATACTTGGTGAAACTGGTGCAACCCTTACTTAACATACATAACTTGAGTATCTAGATTCAGTAAGTTTTTTCTTTGAGCTCACATGCATTGAGGATGTGTAATGTGGAGCAGAGTTGATAATTAGTAGTAAGTGGCCTCCCAGGTAGTTTTTAGTGGCTATCAGGATTGTTTAGGATTCTGCTGAGAAATTTTATGGCGAATTACAAGTGCTTCCTTTTCATTTCAAGCTAAATTTTGGTAGAAAACAACAAAATACATTGGATAGGCACAATACAAATTAAACTTAAGGTTTTTCCCAAAACATGTCTGTATATTTCTGTGTTATCATTACTATGATGCCTGAAAAATGATTTTAAAAATCTGCAAAAGAATTATGCATAAGAATTTACAAGACACTCTCATGTTGTCATGGCATTGTCAGCGTGATGTATTGTGACTTTTTTGCCCTTCGCTGAACCGGGCGTGGCCAGCGTGCAATGCTTCCGGCCTGCGGGCCATGAGTTTGATGCCCCTGGTCTAATGGTTATTGCCAGCCTCAGAATCCCTGGTAAACATTAGGAGGCAACAGTTGAAGAACATGTTTATACTTAGGACCTTCCTGAATATTTGTGGCTGGTCACTAGATGGGTTTTTAGCCTGATGTTGCCAGTTACTTACTTTCATGGCACATTGCCAAAAACATGCTGTGTAATGTAATTTGTAATATAAATTAAACTCTGACACTGATTTAATTTCCAAAACAAGTATTCTTTTTAAATAATTGGAGTCTTTTGTAGGCATTGCGCTCAAGAGGAAAGGAAGTAGCAACAATTAAGGAATAGCTTTCAAATAGTTATGTATCCTTGCTAATTAAGTTTGCAGAACTAATTATATAAGTAAGAAAAATCATGTTGCCATTATTTCTTTGGAAGTAGTATGATCTGCTTTAAACTTGAGTGCATTGCTTTTGGTCCTCCTGGATAGAAATAACTTGCCCAAATATCTCTTTTCTAAGAATATTTCCTGTATTGCTCAGAGGAAATATATATGATATTTGATTGTTGTAAATTCAAGATTAAAGGACTGCTGAAATATTTTTAACTTTACGTGCACGGAACCTAAAATGAGCTAGCATTTTTGAGCTTATCAATTCAGAAATTATTATTTTTTTTGGGGGGGGGGAGGCAGGAAGAGACACATGTATCATTTTTTATTATCCCATTTCTTTTCTTGCCTTTAGATTTCCCTAGAGTTCCGGAATTTGGCAAAAGTCTATCAAGATGTGATTGCTGACATTTGTCACAAGATGGGTCTTGGTATGGCAGAGTTTTTGGAAAAGAAGATGAATTCTACCAAAGAGTGGGACAAGGTGAGTGAGTTGGGAGGGAGAGTATCCTAGCAAACCTGTATACTAGCTATAACCATTAACTTTACAATACAGAGACCATCAAAGTCTTCTATTCAGTGAGGCTTTTAATGTATAATGCATGGGAACAGAATATTTAAGGAGAAACAATACAAGTGGATAGCTTCTATAGGTCCAGGGAAAAATGGTACTCAGACTGATGTTGGGGGATGTTTCTTTAGCTCAAAGGAGATGATCCCTGCATTTTAGGTGTCTTGGAACTGGAATTGGTCTTCGATATGGATTTACTTCTCTCATTACCATAAGGCTGGCATAAAGAACTTTCATCACCCAAGATCTGTTGTAAACTTTGAGTGACATATCATGACCACATCCTCTTAAAATGAACAGCCCTACGAATTGTATTGGCAAGGTTCTGGGGTTTTAAAGGCTGAACTTTTGGCTCTTAAATTTACTCCAAAACATATATTACTTTAGCAAAAGTAATTCAAGAAGGAAATTGTAAAGTTTGGTAGCTGCAGCCTTCATGGATTGAACTAGATTTTTAAAAAAACATCTTAATAAAGCTCTGAATGTTCCAACCTATAGTATTGCCACTATGTTGCTGGCCTGGTGGGAATTGGCCTCTCCCGGCTCTTCTCTGCCTCAGAATTAGAAGATCCTGTTGTCGGTCACGACGTAGAATTGGCCAACTCCATGGGACTCTTTCTGCAGAAAACCAACATCATTAGGGACTATCTGGAGGACCAACTGGTGGGCAGAGAATTCTGGCCCAAAGAGGTAAAAGAAAAAAGTATGATGTGAGGAAGAGGTCTTAACTCACTGGTATGAATGTGTACAGCATGCAAAAGCTACTAGATTCCATCCTGATTTATGCTGTTTAATTGATGTAGAATACGTGGGTAACTTTTCTTGCCCAGGGATCGCTTGTGGATTTGAGGCTGCATATATCTACATATAAGGTGATTTCATTCACATGTAAGATATTCCAATTGTCCCTAAGACTGGTGGAGTAAGATTGAATTTTGTCTCTTGATATCAGAGCTAATGCTTCCCTACTGCTAATTGCAGCAGGGAAATATCCTGTCTCTCTTTATAACTATTGTTACTGCAGTTTTGGTTACTAATTATGGCTGCTACCCATACACACGCACTTATTTCTCCCCCTCATCTCAGCTGTTTCACGTAGGCCACTAGTGCTTGCTAAGCTGCCTTGGTCCTGGAGTCTTGGCCTTCTTAATGGCTGCTTCTCCCTGTCCCCCATGGCTGGAAGTCCTCTCCCCCCAGGCCTGGGTCCAATCAATGAGAGGGATAACTAGAAAGCTAGTGAACAATATTTCCCACACATAGTGGGGTGAGGAGAAGGTCTGTGCCTTCAAGCCCCTGGTAGGTTTCCATGCACTAATGGACCTTGTGGCCAGTTAAGGCCTCCTGGCCCATAGCAAATTTCTATGCAATAGCCTAATTTCTGTGAGCCTCCCAGAGCCTTGAGGTACTCCCATGGAATCACTTAATGACCATAACAGGAAGAGCCAAGATTGCAGTTGCTGAGCTAAGTGGTCACTTGGACATCTTGTTTAACAGCTGCTTTGTGATCAAGATTCCGGTCCCAATTGTGGTCAGAAGTTGAGGACGATCTATATTTTAAAGATCAAAGTAGAGAAGAAAAATAATGAGCAGTCTGGCATACAAAAACAAGTGGGGAAAATATGAATTGGCGTTCTTATTTTAAATTATAAAGAAAGGACTGCTTACTTATTATTCACTGTTACTGTGGGAAGATAACAACTTGAAACAGTGTTCCCTAATCTCAACAACTTTAAGATGTGTGGATTTCAACTTCTAGAATTCCCCAGCCAGCTGGAGTGTTGAAGTCCACACATTTCAAAGTTGATGAAATTGTGAAACATTGATTTAGAGCAGCGGTCCCCAACCTTTCTGGCTCCGCGAACTGGCAGGGGTGGAGAAAGATGATTCTGCATGCACCCACACTGCTTGCACAAATGAAGCTTTGTGCACTCGTCCACCACTTGCATGGCCAGGTTCCCAATAGGCTGCGGACTAGAGATTGGGGATCCCTGACTTAGAGCATGCAAGCTTTTGGGGCTAAATAAAAGATTCAGTAACTTTGCTCTTGGATTAAGCATAGGTTTTTGAGCTTAGTTGAGTGGAATAGCTAATTAGACATGACAAGGATGATTATGTGTTGCTCTGATCTAATTTGTACTTTACATAATGGTGGGTCATTGTTGGAAATCTTCATTGTTACTTGGAGGCATCAGTGATTTGCTCAAAGAGCCTTCAGGACAAGACATGTTTAGGGGTGGGATTCAACCAGTGTAACAACCGGTTTGGTGAGTGCGTGCTTTGTGCGCGCAGACAGCATTTGTAACTCATCTTCTGCTGCAAGCCATGCGTGTAAAACAGATGACTGCTGTGCGAATCAACTGAGCTGGAAAACCCAGAAATAAAGCACAGACAACAGCTGATCGTCAGAGCGAACTGGTTCCCTCACAGCTGATCTTAGGAGATACCAGTTCACCCGAACCGGGCTGAACCGGTAGAATCTCACCCCAGACATGTCCAATAAGCATAATCCCTGCAAAATTAGTTTGTGAAAACCAGCAAATCTCAGGTGCTCAGTAATTTTGAAATTCTGCAAAAGTGGCCTCAACAACCTTGACCTCTTGGTGTTCCTAGGTTTGGAGCAAGTATGTGAAGAAGCTGTCAGATCTGGCTAAGCCGGAGAACATTGACAAAGCCGTCCAGTGTATGAATGAGCTCATTACCAACGCCCTATATCATGTTCCTGATGTCTTGACATATTTGTCCCGCTTGAAGAATCAAAGTGTGTTCAATTTCTGTGCTATTCCACAGGTAACTTGAATTGTCTTTTTACTTTTGTTTACTTATTACATTTATATCCTGCCAAATCTATCAAGGATTCCTGGCAGTTCGCGATTAACAAAGCAACCATAGTTCAAAAAGTCAGTTAAAATATTCACAGTAAATAAAATAATACTTAGGAGTAGGAGTAATAGCAAAATTAATTACTAAATGCCTTTTGGAGGAGATCTGTCTTAACTATCTTCTGGATCATCAATAAAAAAGGGGACCAATCTGATTTTTAAATGAATGAGTTCCAAATCAACAATGCCTCTTAGAATTCCAGATCAAGCCTAACTTGGTTGATCTTAAAAAGCTTTGAATTTAGTTAATGTATTTTGGTTGAGAGATTGCTAGAAAGGTTAGGGTTGTAGGCTAGAAAATATCCTGGAAAAAGGCAGTAAATAATTTTACTCTGCTAAGCATACATGAAGTAGATAGTGGATTAGAAGACTAATCAGGCTATTTTAAAATAGACTTGGATGACATGAGATTCATCATGTGATGGGAACCCATTGTCATAGCAGTATGACAAAAAAAAAAACCATTGGGTTATTCATTTGTCATATTGAGTCTAACAAAATGAAAAAGGATAGAAAAATGCATTATGTATACATTTTTGTATGGCACGTGTAGTCTTTTCTATTTTATTGCTGGGACTAACTTTGTAAACCTAAGTTAACAAAAACAAGTTACTGTGTATATAAAACCTTTTAGGCCTACCTGTACTTATGGCATAGTATAACACTTGTTTCATGTAACTTGCTAATAAAGTGGCTAGACTCCTACAACATGCTGAAAAACACTTGATTTTGTCTTACTTAGACAGTGGTATCAAAACCTTAAACACAAAGACTTTTATGGGGTTCTGGTTTGTTACCTTGTAAGAAGGTGCATTCCTCTTGAGGTACTTCATGATGATGCCCTGTCCATTAGGCCCTAAGGAATCTGTCCAGGAACATAGCATTCCTTTCTGTTGTTGTTGTTGAACATCTTGCTATTTATTATTCATTCACTGTTCTTGCCATGAATATTGGGTGTATATACTGTATGTTTATATGTATGTATAAAGAGAGCCAGTTTGTTGTAATGGTTAAGGCATCAGGCTAGAAGACTGAGTTCTACTCCCACCTTAGCCACAAAGCCAGCTGAATGACCTTGGACCAGTCATTTTTTCTCAGCCCTATAAAGGAGGCAGTGGCAACCACTTCTGAAAAACTTTGCCAATAAAATTGCATGGATTTGTCCAGGCAATGTCCAATAATTGGACACAACTGAACAGAAGGGAAAAATGTTTTATCACATTTATGTAGCTGTCCTTACACATGTAACTTTCTAGACTATTTTATAAAACTCATTAATCAGCATATTAATCTTCATAAATAATCTTTTTTTAAAAGAAAAGCTGTTTTTTTCTTTGGAGCCTGATTGTGCACAACTACACAAACACCTGCTCTTGATCATAAGCCCTTTATCTTCTCTTTCCTGCTAGGTGATGGCTATAGCCACTTTGGCAGCCTGCTACAACAACCAACAGATCTTCAAAGGTGTGGTGAAGATTCGAAAGGGACAAGCAGTCACATTGATGATGGATGCTACTAACATACAGGCTGTTAAAACCATCATGTACCAGTATATGGAAGAGGTGAGTTGGGAGAACCTCGTTATTCAGTTCCTGATGCCTTTTAGTGGGGAAGGTTGAGTTAGAATGGATAATCACCTGCTTTTTTACTTTGAAACTCTGTAAAAGTGCACAGCATGATGTAAAGCTTAGGAGGTTGGATTTGGTCTAGGATGGTCTAGCTTTGATATTCAGGAGATGGCTTTGCTTCAATAACATGCTAAGACTGAATCTAGGGGAAGATAACTCAACATGATTGTAAATGAAAATTCAGCATTTACAGTTGCTGTCATTAAAACATTGCAGATTATGAAGGAGTTGTCACCATTATTGTGACCTCTTGCCAGATTCCTCACTGACGTTGCTTGTAAGAAGCTGGCAAAGGTTGAAAATTCTGATTATGTGACTGCAGGGGGCTCTGCCACCAACATAAGTATGAGGACGGCTCAGAACCACCATTCGTTTAGCACCATTATATGATTGAATAATGCTGACAAGTAGTCATTAAGCAAGGACCATCTGTTGGGGTTATTCCATATATTTGCTGCTATGAATTCCTTCAAAAAAAAAAGTAAACTAAAATATATACTATTTCCAACATGGAGAGCACATGGGATTTGGAAAAGTCATGGAGCAGAAAGGACTGAATTGGTATAATGAAATCCTCTCTCCCACGAATCTCCTCCATGCTATTTGTCCTTCCAAGTGTCCCTTATATTTTTCACTAGCTAATAAGGAGTGAAAGAGAAAAAAGAAAGGAATGGAAAAAGGTTGCTGGTTTCTCATGGGAATTGTTTGTGAGGAGGTGAGAGAGGCGTGACTATTTCATAGAAACATAGCTAAAGCTTTGGCTTGGCAAAAAAAATTAGAATACCACAAATTCACATAGCCCTGTGTACAGACTTGTTTAACAACTGTTCTTTATCTAGCAGTGCAAGTTCCTTTCCTTTTCTTTAGCAAAATTACAGATATGCCAAACTCGTCCTATGGAAACACAAAATGGGGCTCTAATGATGATCTAAAAAGCCCAGATTTAATATTGTATTGCAAATTAAGATTGTGAGATGGCATCAACTGGCAGTGTCAAACAATCCATAAATGTGTTTCTACTAGAAAAGCGAAATGGAATTGTTTCATTAACCTGTGATGTATTGTTCAATACTTTGAACTTACTGATTATCCGTGATTTCTATTTTCTTTCTTTAGTTATGGTATCTTAAATGATTTCTCTTTCTCACTAGATCTGCCAGAAGGTCCCAAGCACAGACCCTTCCTCCGCCAAAACTCAACAGATCATCAACACTGTCCAATCCATGAGCTTACCCAGTGGTACCCTGGTCTCCCGGACCCATTATTCACCCCTCTATTTTTCCTGCATTATGATTTTAGCTGCCTTGAGCTGGCAATATCTGAACACTGTCTCAAAAGCAGCAGAGGAGTATGTGCACACTGGTGAGAACTGAGAGTGGAGCTCTCTTGCGCTGCGTTTGGAAGGGGAATATTTTGAAATGGGAGAACTTTTTGGAGTCCCAGGAATGTAAGGAACAGGACTGCGAATGTTTTGCTGCAAGCTGACTGAACTGGAAGCCTTCAGTTAAAAGCATCTGCTGCTGGTTTTGAAGCCTCTTAACAGTTTCCCATGGAGACATTTGCTTTTTTCCCAGCTAAACTAGCTACAGCAAATTTGTTTGAGTCTTACTGAGTGTTTTCTTTTCTGCAGTTTGCTCTGCATTTGTTTTTGATGTAGAGTGTTTTTTTAACTCTTGATGTTTCAAAGTGTTTGTGAATTTTGACACTAAAAATGTGGTAATAAAACCACTCCTCTTGCTGTAATTTGAGCACTGCATTTTCTGTTCAAAAAAACTTCCAAAGCCTGTACTATGTCTTAAGTTGCACTAATTTAGGAATTCGTCCTTAACATTAAGTTTGGAGATAGATATTTGCCTTTGTTATTTTTTCTTTTCCATAAACGTTATTGTGCCTCTTGTAAAAGGTTTCTATATTGTAATATGCAAGGAATTTTGGTAGCCAAGAGAGGAAAGTTATATAAATCGGTGAGGTAGGGCAAAACTGTGGGCTCTTCTACAGTAAAGCTGCCCACTCCTGAAGTAGAGATCAGCACTGAGAATCAGAATACTTTTAAAATCTTCTGTAGACTTGGAGAAGTTCTAGTTTGGGATAGCATGCAAAGTAGGGCTGTGAGAATTTTGGAAGGTGCGGACAATATCTTCACATAGCAGCTTCCCTTTGCAGATTCATCCCAGGTATCTGCCCAAGCACGTGGCCTGTAATCCTGTTCTGTTGTCTCCATGCACCGTCCCAAAGAAGCTCAAGGAGAGTGCTTTACAAAGTATCTGTTCAAAAGCTTTAGAATTTGATTCATGAGGTTAAATCTCAAAAATGAAGAAATCAATCTAGAAAAGCATATGTCCACAGAAGTAAGGTATAGTTATGAGGCCGGATGTGGAGTTTTCACAAGTCCTGATAATAGACTCCAAATTGAGCTCTACTCCTAGTGTCACTGGAACATGTGCATTTGTTTTCTTGGTTTACTACTGACTTCTCCTAAAATGGTTGACTTCGTAATCTAAAGCGCCAGTATTTCCAGATGATCTCACCTAAGAGCCAACCAAGATCAACCCTACTTAGCATTTTGAGGAACACCCATCTGCTGTGGCATTAGCATGGAGTACTTGTTTTCTCTGCAACCTGGGTCCTAATTCTATAAAGGGGACACAGAAATTTCTTGATTTACAAGTACAGGTTAGAAGGCTCATTATAGTGGCTTTCAGCAGTTGATACCTAAAAGCCAGTTAATTCTTAACTAGGTAGCTCATGATTTACTTTCAACAAAGGCACCATGGTTAAGTCTGCATATAATAAAAACTTAACAGTGTATATTTTAGTCTACCTATTTTTATACCCTTTGAAGCATAGCAGTGAACTACAGAAAAGGATATTTAAACAATAGAGTATGGGAGGCAAAACCTTGTTCTGCCCTAAGTGGACGAGTCATGAGCCATAGTGGGTTTTGGAGAAGGGTTCTAGGCTGCTAGGAACTTTCATGGTCAAGAAGAACCATGACATCACATATAGGTAATTGTAATTTCTAGGTGTAGGTACCTAAGTACCTAAGAGCAATTTAAGGCATGTAAATTAAATCAAAAACTAATATAAATTATTCTAATCCCAGTCAAGAAATCAGAATTGCAGAGGAGCTAGAGGTTGGGGAGGAAGGATCTGCAGGCTCTATGGAATTCAAAATTAGAACCTTGTAAACATGCGCATAAAGCCATTATTATTTCAAATCATCAAACTTTCAAGTACGTAGTGAAGATACTGTAGCACAAGATCCAAACAAACACACGCACCATCCATCCTCTATCCTATATATATCTACATATAGATATGGGCTTTGTATCAAGACCATTACGTTTGATCACAGCAATCCATATTCTCATGACTTTATAAATACAGAACCTCAAGGATCAGTAAAATGTATTGGTGTGTAAAACAGTCACCTGTTAAAGTTTTATCAGTTAGGTATGGCACAACATGCACTGGGTCTATTTTCCGAACTGAAATGTGTTCCCCCTCCACACCCCCACAAAAGAGACCAGAAATACAATCTTTTCTGTCCACCAGGGGGAAGAATGAACACATACATTGTAGAAAACTTTACTGGAGATAAGAATTGGAAGTACACTGATGAAATTCTGGTTGTAAGTCTTTTAAGTTTATAAAATATTCTGCTGCAGTTAACAATAACTGAATTTGAAGCCAGAAACCAATCACATAAAGCCTATGGGTCAGATTCAATTTTAGGTTTATGCTTGCTGCTTATGTTTCCTTATCATTTATCATTTACAATCATAAAAAATGAAATAAATCATGCATATGTGCAGGACCAGTTAGTGCAATTGCCCAGTTTCAGGAAGCAAACTTAAATGACAGGTACACATAAAAGTTCCCTCTTTATGTGTACGTGTGCGTTTCTGCTTCTGCAACTATTTGAAATTCCATTTAATTTAAATTTAACTTGAAATTTCATGATCCTATAATCCCACCGAGGCCAAATTTATCAAGGAACTAAAGTTCAATGCATAAAGTTACAACAGATTCAGACGTTTTGTCTATTTTGACTATTTGGTCAGTTATCTTCTCACTATTGAAGCATATATTGACATTGAGAATTTATGAAGAGAAGAATTAGGACTGCTACCATGAGGGCATCCTCTTAAAGTTTCTTTGAAATTTAGGCATAAACCTCACCATCCATACAGTAAATAAGCAGTAAATATTTTAGCCTTTCTATTTACTTTTTCCTGAAAGTGAGTGTTTGTATGAGAAAGAAAGGGGGGGGGGGAGAATCCTCTTTACCACTTTGCACAATGTTTACTAAGGATTAAACTCAAAACAATCCAACCCTGAGATTCCATGATCCTACACTCTTATCTGATGGGTGGTGCATCAATATGCAGAAGGTAAAATTAAATACCACTGCAAACAGCATCCTCAACATCTTAACCAGGGGTTAAGGTTGTTTCTAATCATGCTCTTCTGTTAGTGAAATGTACTTTGATTCCTTTAGAGGTATTTCATTTAATACAGCCAGTTTCATCTCAACGTGCTTACCATTCTGTCTTGCCAGTCATGAAAAATTGTTGAATAAAAATTAGAAAGCCTCATGCTTCAGACAAAAAGACAGCCTCCTAGTGACATCTGTATTGTATTCTTTAAAAAAAATGTTAAAGGCTTTTAAAAAAATCCTGACAGCTAAAATGTCTTAGAGCAAAGGATTGCCATCATGTCTATCTTCATAAGTATATGATCATGTGCCATTCAGCTGGCAGGATTATCACAGCTGCTTCCAATACTGGCTTGTGCGAGGGATTCCAGCTACAACCTCAGACTCAATTCCACAGTGATCTTGCCCACGGAGGATTCGGAAATAGCCTAGAAGATATTGAGAGAAAAACCTTGCAAAAATTTCTCAAAACTAAATAAAACAAAACAAACCCAGCCCAATCAGCTTGTCCCCTTGCCATATAGTACTTACGATCTGGTCCCAAAGTTACATATGTTGCAGCACAACAGTGGTGGTTCGCCCTTATGACAGACTGAGGGGCGCCGCAACGTGCCCTCTATCTATTCCCACCCCCCACATCCTGCCTCGCTGGGTCTCCCTAGGAACTGGCCCTGCTTTGCTAGCCCTCTGGATTACACCTGCTGCTCCTCCCCGCCCTCTTTACAATCGCTCGCTTTTTGAAGATTTCCAAAGTTCCCAAACAGGCTGGCCCACTTGGCAGAAAATGAGCGGTTTCGGGGACTAGAGCATGAAGGCAGAGGCGGCAGCCAATCAATGTAGAGCTTCTTTCCTTTGTCTCATTGGGCTTGCAGTTGGTGGATTTCATTGGGTGATGAGACAAAGGAAACAAGCTGCAGGTTGATTGGTGGCCACCTCTGCCTTCATGCTCCAATTCTTGAAGCTGCTCATTCAAACCAACTCCCCAGCAGCAAGCACAAGGTGCCCACACTGCCGGCCAGACTGGGACTAAACAAGGTCTGCAGGGATGCTGGCCTCATGCCAGAAAAGCATCCATCTTTTTACCCATGCTCGCGAAGCTGTTTTCCTTGGATCTTGCATTCTTACAGCTTCCCCAGCATCTGAGTAAAATGCCTCTTTTCTGCCACCTGTTCTGGAACACTGGAGATTTTTGAACGGTAAGTGAGAAATCGGAAACGGGGTGGGGAGGAACAAGTGTAATTGGGCAAAGCAGGGCCAGTGCCTGTGGAGACGCAGTGGGGCAGGATGAGGGGGAGCACCTATGGGAATCCCAAAGGATTGTAAACGGAGCATGCAATATCTCAGTGGGTGGAGGGAGGCCTTGGGTGGTTAGAAGCAGGTGGCCTATTCCAGCACTAACCCCACCCCCAATAGTCTTCCCCATCCTGAGATACCTTACCAAACAAACTGCATTCAGTTAACAAATGCATTGGGGAAAGTAGGGAGGGATCGCGTTCATTTAATGTGACCCAATAAACAAATCCTCGAGTTATGAATTTAATTGGCAGGCTCTATTACATTCGTAACTCAAGGATTATCTGTACTGATATGCATGACAAAGAACATGATGTCAACATGTCCACTGAAAAGGAACATGTCAGATCTCCAGATGTTGCTCAAGCACAGCTCCTGGGAGTTCTACAGCAATGGCATCCCTGAAAGATAATTGACCCACCAAAGGAAGGGAGATCACCTACCATTTTCACCCCAGTCTGTATTCCAGGAATTAGCTATCAACCAGTACGGTGTGCCATTGTCAACACCCCAGCCAAGAATTCGGATTGCATGGCCACCAACAGGTTCACCAGAGACATGCTGATAGACACCTGCAAGGGAAAAACTGTTACTCTATTCCCAAATATAAACCCTGTGACTTTCCTGCTAAGATTCAGTTAACATTCTGTTTGGAATTTAAACTTGTGAAGAAACCATAGATATCATGGCTTGTGAGAGTCTCTTGCATGGCAACTTTTTTGAATCCCAACTTTTACATTTCCGATTCTGGCACCCGGTGAGGTGCACTCAAAAATATATATTTCAGGCGCAGAATGGGCTGCTTCAAAATGGAGCCAATTTAAGCTTGAAAAATCCAGGAATTGTTAAATTTGTTCTGCATTCAAAATAATTGGTCTTCATTTCATTTAATATTCCTAGCTTTTACACAGTCATAGGAATATCCTGAACATGAGTTAACAGGACTCATGCAGCTGCTAAGAAGTCAAATGCAATGGGGATGTATTGAGGAACAGAGTTAGACTCACAGAAACTGTCTACAGATAATCCTCAACTTACAACCACAACTGAGCAAAAAATTCTGTCGGTAAGTGAAACATTTGTTAAGTGAATTTTGCCCCATTTTACCACCTTTCTCACCACAGTTAAGTGAATCATTTCAGTTGTTAGATTAATAACGTGGTTATTAAGTGATTTTGAGGTTGCAAAAGGAGATCACAGGATTCCAGGATACTGCAATCATCAGAAATATGAGTCAATTGCCAAGAGAGTGAATGTTGATTACATGACTATGGGGATGTTGCAACTATCGTTAAGTGCAAAAAATAGCCATAAGACACTTTTTTCAATGCCTTTCTAACTTTAAAGCAGGGGTCTCCAAACTTGGCAACTTTTAAGACTTGTGAACTTCAACTTTCAGAATTCCCCAGCCAGCTATGCTGGCTGGAGAATTCTGGGAATTGAAGTCCACAAGTCTTAAAAGTTGTCAAGTTTGGAGACCCCTGCTTTAAATAGTCACTAAATGAACTGTTGTAAGTTGAAGACTACCTCTACTTTGCCTTGATAGGCCTCGCATCAAAAGTAACTTGTGACTGGTCCTTGCACCTATGGCCAGCTGCAGCAACCCTGCAGTCGCATGATGAAAATTCTTTGAATTTGGGCACTTTGAAACTGGCATGCATTTACAACAGTTGCAGGGGGTCACGTGATTGCCAGTTGCAACCTCCTCAGTTGGCTTCTGACAAGCAAAGTCAAAAGAGGAAGCCAGATTTAACAATTGCATGATTCACTTGTGGTGATTTGCTTAATAATAGCTGTACAAATAGTCATAAATTTGGGTACAATTGACTTCCTCACATAACAACAAAATTTCCAGTCCCAATTATGGTTTTAAATTGAGGACAATCTGTATGGTCCTTCATTGATATTTCCATTATGCAAAAAAAAAAAAAAAAAAAAAAATCGGGGCGGGAGTGTTTTCCCAAATCCCATTCTGAATGTCAACTTCGGGAATACTTGAGATCTCAAGATTATTTTGAAGCTTTAAGTCTTGCTAACATAAGCTAAATTCAAGCAAAGTTTTATGCCTGAAAGTTTTCGAATATCATATGTAACCAGAAGCGATGCCAGTTCTATCAGAAGATTAAACCAAAACCATTATAACGGGAATTAAAGCAAAATCACACAGATGTAATTCACTTAGCTATTCAAGAGTTTTAAAAAATGAAAATGGCTCTTTTAAAAAAATACGTCTCCTTTAAGAAGTTACAGGAAAAAATACTTACCTGATTTGTACATGAGGAAGTCAGAATAAACGGTAAAGGCTCCCTCCACTGGTCCATTTTTGTAAATCTCAGCCATTATTTCTTTCTCATTGCCAGGGACACTATAAGAAGTCATTCCTAGCCAGAGAAAAGGGGAAAGTGATCTCTAAGTTAGAAAGCATTCGAATTGCTTATTTCAAAACATGGCCAGTTTTCACCACATTATTATTACTATGATCCTCTGTTACTCCTAACCTTAACTGAGAAGCAATGCATGCGCTGTGTATTCTAACATGCATTATTTATTAATTAATCATTACAAAGATTACAAACATGTTACTACAAAATTCAAATTTGATGCTAACCATCATTCAATGAATCAGAGAACAGGTTTAAAATAATCATTACTTTATAACAAGAATATAATCTATCTAATTTAATTTGGTATATTATGTGAGGTGATCCAGGTTGTCTAAAAGTCAACTTCCATTTAAGAAGCGCTGCTTTACAAATTTTGGCAGTGCCATATATGAATCCAGCCTGTACATCACATTGTACTTTTTATGCTACAGGTAATTTTTGTAGAAGTATTGATTTGCAATTTATTAACTTTATATGCCAGCCAGTGGTGGGATTCAATTTTTTTTACTACCTGTTTGATGGGCGTGGCTTGGTGGGTATGCTTTGCGCGCGCATGTATGTTTTGTGCATGTGCCAAACATGTGCACGTGCCAAACACGCACTTCGCGCACGCACCAAGGATTTCCTACTGAACTTCTCCCGCAATCCTGCACTCTGTTGTTAAACAGCTGGTGTGCAGCAATCCGCTGTGCCGCGTGAACCAGCTGAGCTTCAAAACCAGGAAATGAAGGTCAGTATAGAGCTGGGCCCTGCAGTTGATCATTGGAGTGAACCGGTTCGCTCACAGATGATCCTTGAAACTACCAGTTCGGCCAAACGAGGCCGAACCGGTAGAATACCACCTCTGACACTGCCCATTCTCTGCTACACCATCCTAGGTGTTAATGGGGAATCTTTAACTCAGTTATAAAACTTTAACTAGTTATAAACAGATACAGCCCGCAATCATGGCTTCATAGCTTTCACTCTAATACCCATCCATCAAAGCCTTGAGTACATTCCTGGGCAGAGATCTTCAAAAAGTTACAGAACTGTAACAATGTGACAGAAGGGGAAATTACTAAGTACCTAGGGAGTTACATAAAATAAAAATAAGTACAAATAATTTTATTTTCTAAGTGTACAAAAGGACAAATAATTTTACCCCTGCCTACTTGTGCTATTGAAAGGTCAAATGTAACACTTGGCTTGGAAAGGGGTCTAACATCCTGGCTGCAGACTTTATCCAGAATATCCAGATACAAGGCTACATGCAAAGCTATGTCTCTTCTGCCCCCAACAGAAGAGAATTTAATTTGTTTCCTCTTATAAGTAATATGTGGCTACCTGTGTAACCAACCATAATAACAGCATTTCATCCTGATTGTATTGTTTGCATTGCTAATTTTTAATTTACATTTCTAATCTTATACTGCATTTGAAAATCTATTATATCTAAACCAGAATATTACATTTTTATCATTTCAATATTTTGAAATTAAAGCCTGTGGGTTTCTTATAAAGCAGAATATGTGGTTTAATATATATGCATTACCATAATGTTTGTCTTTCTTGTATGAAGGAGAATAACCAGCTTCACATGTTTTGATGCATTCAGGGGTGTCACCACCTTCTCCAGTGCATGGGGGTCGAGTCCCATTGACGTGATGCTCACAGGGTGGAATAGAATATGGTCTACAGCCTATTGGTTACAATACAGAATAAAAAGCCATTTGAAAAGAATCTTTTAATTCCCTAGTCTAAGCTCAAATCAAAATAAATCATGCTAAGCTACAGAATTTCACTTACATGCAAAAATATTTCATTCTGTAGTTCCCTGCAGTTGTATATTATAAACCACTAATTCAGATAACAGCTCATCTTGCTTTCCCCCTGAAAGCTCCATTTCTATATCCCATTTATCTTCATAGTAACCTTTTGAGAGCAAATATATTGCAAGAACTGGTGACCTGCCCAAAGTCACCTGTCAGCATCATGGTTGATTGGGAATTTGAACCAGGCTCTCGGCATTCAGTCCAAAATGTGAACTAATATGCAGGTAGTCCTCAACTTATGACTAACTGAGCCTGTCAACTACAGTTCTAAGTCATGACAGCCATCCAATTTTATGACCTGTTTGTGGTACTCGTAAAACAAATGTAACAGTTGTAAAGTGTTTGTTCATTCTGGGCTGGGTTTGCTGGAAACCAGAAATAAATGCCACGTCATGGCAAAACTGTCATAAATCACAGTCACATCACCATGAGGTGCTGCAAACAGCTGTAAATGGGGGCTGACAGCTGAATGCCCAAAATATCACGTGAGGAAGGGAAGAGAATGTCAGGACTTTACAATCTGGTCATAACTAGCTAAAGAGGGCTCTGTTGTAACTTTGAAGGTCACAATTCGAGGCTTCCTGTATTTCACAGGGATTCCCACCCCAACCCCCAAGTTGCCTGCCTGCTACTTCCAATTCTTCCATCTGTCATCAAGCTCCCCTTTCTCATTATTCTAGTGAAGATCTTCTGAATAAACCCAAGCTGTGCATAGAAAGAAATAATAATGGAATCCAAGTGAGCAACCTGATTGCAAGGTGAAGTCATGGACACTCAAGAGGGACTTTCACCATTCAGTGCTGGACACAGGTATCTTGCTTAAAAGAAAACTCACCAACATGTGAGTCGTAAAGCCCACCAGACACCAAGCCTTTTTCAGTCCAGTATCTCCATGCTCCTGTAGGATAACCTCCATTACAGCTGCAAGGAAATGATGTACAACTATCACAAAAAGAACTCTTTAGGGAAAATACATTTTAACTGCGGGTTACAGTCTGAAAGACTGAAGAGTCTTTGGAGTGATGATTATCCATGTGATACCCAAAGAGATACTTAGAGATGGAAAAGGCAACTTGTTCAAAATTTTGGGATCACACTTGCAATTTAAAAAGTGGCTCCAATGAAATGACATGGCACATTCACAAAACACCCATTTACCATGAAGTAAATAGGCTGCTCTCATCTCTAGTTGCCAGCTCTTTTTGTTCTACGATGATTTTTCCATAAAGCACTGTATAGCAGGCATCGCTTTTTACATTTTCTATAGGGCCTGGAAGCATTCTTAAAATAAAAATAATGCTAAAGCTAAAACTAGAAGACAAAACAGCTGTCTGCAATGTTTATAATTAAAGGATTTTTAAAAAAGGAAATAGGGAAGAAATTTGACAGGCACCAAGTACAAGTGTTTATGGTGATCTTGGAGCTCATAGTATCATGCAGCCTCAAAAAAAGAACTTTCAAGTTGAGCTTGATTCCTGATTAATGTAGTCTTCTTGTTGGCTACTATGATGTAGAACACAAACTGTGTTGGGAATAGAACGATCTGAAAAACATTAGACATCTCTTTTTAATTTCAGACCACACTGTTCCAGCCATTCTGGAGTGGTCTGAGGGCTTTCTAGAAATCAATCTTCCAGAACAAAAAGACTTCTGATCTCAACATACTGTGAATGTTCCCGCTGTATTTTCTGGTGTCATTCCTGAATATGTGAGCCTTTCTAGCAGGAAAAAAAAGCTGTTCACAGAAAAGACAAGTGACAAGGTAGGAAGTAACTTACCCCATCCCACATTCAATCCCGCAGCAAGAGAGCAGATCTTCAGCAGAAATTTCCACATTCACTTTGCCATTAGTATGGATACAAACCCGATCTGACATGGCTTCAACTGCACCAAAAGCCTACAAAAGACAATCCAAAAGTTCTGTCAGTGGCACTGTTGAGACCTGTAGACTGTCCTAACCCCATCCAACCACCACCAAGCAAAATTATTGTTGCTGCCACTGCCTCCACTATCACTACCAGTCTACTACATCATTCCCTCTTTCTCATTAAAAGCTCTTCTGGACTTTCTTTGGGCATATCTACACTGATGCTTCATAATGGATCAGTGGTTTCAACACAAATAGAGTTATATATACACTGATTGTGTTAACTTAAGAGATGGTTTCTCCTTTGTAATTTACTGAGCATGCCACCACAATCACTGAGTTCACACATAAGTCAAAATGAACCAGTTCATGCCATGCATAAATTAGTGCTATGCATGAATTTAGCCAATGTGCATTTTTCAGGAATTGGAAGCTTCTATTAAAGATGGAGAACTGGATATGAACTACCAGATCTGCTGAATTCTGGCCTATGGCAAAGGTACTATGGGTATACCACTTCTCTACTTACCCAGCAGGAACCACAAGAGCCTTGGTCTCTGATTTCCCTAATGGTTGGGCAGTTTGACCATTGTTGCCTTGAGTCAAAGTTTTGTGGCAAGACCAAATCACCAGCAAATTCAAACCTTTCAAACAACAGGGAAAAAGTTGAGTGAAAAAGAACAGAACAATGCTCTAATTAAGTAATGTCTTTGTTCGTCAAAGTCCTTGGATTTAATCTCTTATGTCAGAGTGTCAATTTTGCTTCCAGCATGTTGACAAAATACTAGCATGAATATGATTCAGAGTTCACACTATATATAAATGACATCTATTTAATAACCTCAACATTTAGCCCTTGTGAATGTATTAATATTTTGATCTGGAACCACATCTGTCCAGATTGATTCATTCCACTAAGAAACAAGACTATCAACAAATCGTTATAGAATTCAAATTTTGAAAATGATGCCTGTATATATATAAATGCCAAGTACTTTTTTTAAAATGTGAGACATTCGCTTCCTGGCTTTTTTATTTTTAAGTAATAAAAACATAGGAAAGCTTTCTAATATTATCCCACACTGCTGGATCTATCTAGCTCAATTTTTTCTCCCTGTTCAATCATATCTGATACTTGAAGACTGCCTGGATTTTCTTGGGAAGAACTGATTTGCCATTGCCTCCTTTCTAGTGCCGAGAGTAACTGACACAAGGTCATCCACTAGCTTTGTGCCCAAGGCAGGAATAGAACTCAAGGTCTCCTAGTTTCTAGTGTGATGCTTCAACCACTACACCAAACTGGTCTTCACCTACCTCAATATTTAAATATAAAAGTAGTAACAACAGTTCAGAATTTCAGGACTGGTGTCTCCCAGTCTCAACAAGCTATTAAGCTATTGTTCTATCATTAAATTAAGCTCTTTCTTTCATGTCCAGTAGCAACTTTAATACAACTGTAACCAGGAAACCATTCCTGAGAGCAGAAGGCAAGATAGTCATTATTTGCAGAGTCCAAGAACACATATGCAGCAGGATTAGAAGCAGAGCACATAAATATCCCACCTCTCGGGCAGTTTGGGGCCATGCAAGAAGGTGCCACACAACTTTTTCACATAACTCATGTCAGCATTGGCAAAGTTGTGTCCAGCCTTTAAAAAAAAGTAAAAATAACAATAAAACACAATATAATCTAGATCTTTCACCCCAAGCACAACTACCTTTTACTAATTAAAAAAATAACTAAACATGCGTAAAAATGAACTCATGGTTCCACAATCTGCATACACTCTTTCTTTATCACAGGCAGAGATAAAATATGTATGTCTGATAAATGCAGTCTTCAGTAAAAGGAAGTAACTGCCTTTATTTGGACGAAATACTAGATCTCTCCCTGCCCCTGCTAATGATTGATTTCCTTTTAATAAATAACACAAGACAGTGAACATTAATATGCCCTATTTTTCTCATGCCAACCATCTGTGAGGAGAGCTGGGCTGAGTGACTGGCCCAAAGTCACCAACCCAGCTTTCATGTCTAAGAAAGATGAGATTAGAACTCAGTTTCCTGGTTTCTAGTCTGATGTCTTACCTGCTAGACCAAACTGGCTCCAAATATTAAAATTAAATCAAATATTTATTAAATATTGCTTTAGATTTTTTCTGTTAATTAACTTGGGACTTGCCTTAATTTCAGAATAATCTGTTATTTAATCATTCATTAATTCAATTTCTATAACTGGCCATAACCAATGATTCTGGGAAGTTTACAATTCTAAAACTACAAAAATAATAAAAAACATTTAAACAAATACATTCCAAATAAATAGATACATAGTAACTGAGATAATTAACAGTAAAACCAAAAAAAAGGGGCCCTTAATATATTCAGAGCCCTAAGGTCAGGTACATAGACAAGTTTTTAAAACAGGGATATTCACACCTTGGCAGCTTTAAGACTTGTGGACATGGCTGCCCATGCAGTTTTGGGAGTTGAAGTCTACAAAGGTTAGGTACCCATTTTAAAGTCTTATGAAAGGCCAGCAGAGTTGGGGCCCTTCTAATCTCTGAGGGGAGAAGATTCCACAGATCAGGGCTATTGTGAGGCCCATCTTCTAGTCCCTTGCCAGTTGGCACTTTGGGGTAGGGGGGGAAATATAATATTTGCCAGTCACCTGGCAGTTTAAAAATCTTGCTCAGTATTCGCTAACAAAAGGCTATTGGCCATAATAGAAACATAATAGAAGCTTCAAGGCCAAGAGATATTGTTCCAAGAAGTTGACCACAGAATAGCAACTCAACAAGCATCTGTATTGTACCAGCTCAACTAGGATCTTTCTTCTATGACTGTAGGATGGTGAGGCGTGGGGAGTTAATACAATCACCAAAAAGGAAAATGACACAACTTATCGACTTCATGCCAGATCAACAAACTAAGTTAAATGGTCTAAGTGAAATCAGTTCATTAATATTAAGTTTGCCTAGCTGTATCTTGGAAGACAGCCAACTACCAATTCCCACCACCCTGCAAAGTTGGACCTTACCCCAAAATTTACTCACCTTCCATGTGGTATTGAGTTTATTGATATAGTTCACTAAGTCAGGAGAGAGAGGAGGGAAGTATGGAACATTACGGGCACTTGTAAGGACCACAAACAGGCCGAGAATTACCACAGAGCACCTCATTTTTGATAATGGATGCTTAAGATGCTACCTGGAAGAGAGAGATTCATAATTTACACAGTTGCAATGTTGACAAAATTAGTCCTATAATGAGATCCAAATTTGAAACATGAGTAAAGCAGTCATGTTTTTTTCCTGGGCTTTTGCAGTTGCCCTCTAGACTGGCAGTTGGTTCTGAGGAAACATATATCTTATCTGATTTGATATATTCCTGACAAACGCTATGTGCACTCAAATCCAGCTCTGTGCAAGCACTGCCATACCTATATGGATGAGAAAATTGCCAGGTTTTCAGCACAGAATAAATAAATCTATGTCTGTTTATCTAATGTTATACTCCACAAAAACAGTGAAGGCTGTGAATTCATGCAAGTGTCCAATTCCAATTCTACATCACTGTAAGAGTTCATAATGAAAGATCTCCCACCGTATTTTCAACTGGCAGAAGGTCCGATGCTTTAAATCTGCATCCTAAAAGCTAGGTTGTAGAGGCTCTGTCCTCTCTTCCCCTGGTTCAGATTCAGTATAGAAATTTGGACTGCCAGCAAGCTTCAAAAAACACTGTTGGATACAACCCAATGGGAAAAACATAGCTAAGATGAAAATGCAATTTGCTATAGATTTAATTTATATCCTGCCCATCTTACCAATGTATCAGCTAACCATTTGTGCAACCAGAAAATAAAGAATAATTAGGCATAAAAGAAAATATTGCTACATTCACTCTTGATGTGACTAAGGATAGAAAGAAATGTAGGCCTATTCCTTTCTGGGGTGAAATCACAAAATCCGAAAAAGAATTGTGCAACATATAGCAGCAATTTGATGGTCCTTCCTCCCCTTAGAAGTCAATGAGAATGGTTTTCATTCCAGGAAGCTAGAATACTCACACTATGGCAGTGCACTAATTTTGAATGTTACATCTCATTCAAACTGTGAAACCAAACTTGATATTTTGAGGCCTACATGTTGCACAAACCTGGTCAAGTGAACTTTGGAAAATTATGACTCATGGTTTTGCATGCAAGGCAAGTACAGACATTTGTAGTTTTTTCAGCAAATAATGGTTGTTTAGGTTAGGGCTTTGTATGCTGCATGACCTATCATGTCTAAATATTGCATTATAGAGGTTGTCCTCAACTTACAACCACAACTGAGCCCCAAACTTCTGTTGCTAAGTGAGATGAATTTTGCCCCGTTTTATAATCTTTCTTGCCACAGTTGTTAAGTGAATTGCTGCAGTTGTTAAATCAGTAACATGGTTGTTAAGTGAATCAGGCTTCTCCATTGACTTTGCTTGTCAGAAAGTAGCAAAAAGGGATCACATGAACCCCCAGGACATGGCAATGGTAATAAATGTGAACCAGTTGCCAATCATCTGAATTTTGATCACGTGACCATGGGATGTTGCAATGGTTGTAAGAGTGAAAAATGGCCACAAGTCACTTTTTAATGCTGTTGTAATTTTGAATGATCATTATGAATTGTTGTAAATCGAGGACTACCTGTAGCATCAGGGTATTATAAGTATTGCTATAATCAGTCTTCACTTGTACAACATATGGTCCAAGTTTTAGCTGTCTCTGAAGTAGGCAATCTGTTTCAGGTGGCACAGCAGAAAACAAATATAATTTGGCGGATCCTCAAATATCTTAAAGAACTGTATTCTGTCCAACACAAAACTTATTGCTGGGAGAAAAATGTTCCCAATATTTGCATTTATTCCTTTTGTAGAACTTCAAATAACTCTATACTAGCTCTTCTATTCAGAATCTTGTCATGAAACCCTTACCAAATTTCTGCAATTCAAAATATTTGTCAGCTGATACAAAAAACCAAATAATCTCCAAATCCTCCCAAAATAAAATTCTGCCAACAATTAAGTAAACAAGTCATGGGTCACAAGCTGGAAAATGCTAGAATGTTGCTACAAAACATCCAGCCTGTCTTCCTGTTGTTGTTGAGCCTCCTGTTTCAGGGAAGTTGCATTAGAATTTGTTTATATGGCAAAGCACCAATTCCATTTCTAATGCAAGTCTCTGTAAAAAAGCAAAACAGAAGAATCTCTTTCTGTTACTAAGGACTTTCCTTTTAGTACTTGCACCTAACCAAAACATAAACCTGCCTGAGCAGCTTTTTTCCCTGCACTGCCCATCTAATCCTCAACTCACACTTGAAGGTTTGAGTTGCTCCAGTGTTGAAGTAATATTCCCCTAATAGCGTTTACACCAAATATAACTGACACACTTCCCTGCTTTGTCAACAGCAGTCAGGCGATCCCAGAAGGTGTGGTGGAATCAATCCAACTTCCAATTACTTAGGGCAGGAAAGTCCAACTCTTGGAAGCCAGACTCACTCTCTGCACCAAATCTGAAATAAACTGAACAGTAGCTGACCAGCACTCGTCCTCTGGTTGCTCCAGGTTTTCACCCCCACTGGTCAGCTGATGTATGGCTGGTGGGACTTGATAGGAGGGAAGGAAAGGGAAGCAAGGCCATGGCGTCTATCTAGGTTTTATGTGTTCTGCACACATAGTAAATAAGGATGGTCTCATTCAGCACCAATTCAGAACAAGCAGGATAGGGATCAACAGCAAGGAAGCAAATTCTCCCCTCAATACTTTTCTGCCAGTTTAAGGATGTCTGAAAGCTTCCCCAGAAAGGGGATCAACTCTTTCTGAAATACCATGAAGAACGGGTGCCTTTTATATTTCTGACCCCCAAAAGATCCAGAACTTTTTGGATAAATGAGGCATCTTACACCTTTCAGTTAATTCAAAGTAAGCTACTTTACCAGCATATAAATGTCACTGGTTTTGGCTGGTTTTGATTTCAATTTTGAGTCCAACATAGCAATGAACTCGTTCCTCATTCATTCCCCTATGGGGATCCACACACCCCAATCACTATGCTGGCTTGGGGCTACAGAAGTTTCCCTCCTATCTGAAGAGGCCAGGATGGGGGGATGGTTATCCTGAACTGAAATCCCTTCAATGAGTCAATCCATATGGTAGAAATAAACTGAATATAGTAGAAAGGAAGCTACTTCAAAGCTCACACTCAAACATAAACCCACAGCCAAGGCCCATGAAATGGGATCTGGAGCAAAATTGGTGGGAGACTATGCAAACTCACACACACACAAAAACAGGCTCTTTCCAAGATTCTGACCAAGAGTTTGCATGATCCATACTCATCCAAAGTTCAACCAAATGGACTTGGCTCTCTCTTTCGTCACAGTTTGCCAGGAGCAGGAAATCTTTTCATAATTACATTGTTCCTCTTAAGCAGAAATCAAAAAACTTCCTGTTCGAGCAAATTACCCAGAAAATAGCTTTATTCGTGCAAAGACATTTTTAGCCGCGAGTGTCGTGCAAACCAAGTCCTCATCTTGGGCGGAGTAGATGTTAATAATAATGATAATGATAACGATAACAACACCAACAATAATAATAATTAAAAGCCAAGGGAAGCGCGACATGCGAAGCCGGCCCATCCCTTGGCCACCTTTTAAAAATCAGCAGCTACAACGACTGGCTCTGGAAGACAACGAGGCTCCATCCCCACCCCCAACTTATCCAGGGGGCACCAGGTTTTTTTTTGGGGGGCAAAGCCACCGAATCGGCTGCGCCTCCTGCCTCTCTCTTTCCTGTAAATGTGAGAAACTTCGCTCCCGATTTTAAGCACGTTTAACCTTGGATCACGGCTTCCCGTCCAAATAATACCCTTCCTTACCTAAGGCAGCACTGGCAGAGTCACCAAAGGCCTCAGCAGCTCGCCCGCCGGCTCTGCCCGCCTTATCTACGGTCCCCACCGCCACCCCGAGAGCCGCCTCTCCACAGCCCCGCCCTCAGCCGCTCCGCCCCGCGCTGACTCACCTCACGTGGCCGCTCCGCTCTGCCAGCGACAGCCGCAACCGCAGCACCTGACCCTGAGGCACGTCATTCCCTCCCACTCCCCTGAATCACCTGATTCTTTCCCCCACCTCCTCAACCCCTCGCGTCATCCTTTAACCCGGCAAATCTGTTTTCGGGAGGTTCGCCGGGGGTCGGGTGGAGTGGGGAGGGGAATGGTGAATTTAACCTGGACAATCGTGCTGCTTTCCACTTTGCTTGGTTGGGACCAATGCAAATCTAGAGTCCGGTTGCCCTGTGCAGGGCGTCGGCTGAGATCGGGCTCCGGTTTACTCGGAATCAAAGCTCTTCCTGCAGTGTCATGGTTCGTGGTTTCTCTGAACTTGCCATCCTCTCAACGTTTGCACGGGAATAAAAGCTGGCATGGGGTTTTTAGTGTCCCCCTCTCTCTTTTTTTTAACAAGAGTGAGCCGATTTGGGAATTTTTTTTTTTGTGGGGAAAAAAACCAATTTTGTCCCCCGATGCTTACCAAACCTTTCGGATGTTTGTGGATTTTCCCTTTAAGTGGCATCGAGAAATATGAACCACCGCTAGAAGCGCTATCTGATTTCTGCCAAATGTTGCCCTGTTCTTAAAAGTCGCACCCTCAGACACTCGGTATTGTAAGCATCCGAACAAACGTTTTTCAAAAAAATCTCTTAATGAAAAGATGGCAAGAACCCCCCCATATATATGTGATGCAGCCCCATCTATTCCATCCTATTGCTCTGATCCCTGCACCTCTTGACAAACCCGTTCCCCCATGACTGCACCTATACGGTGTTACCTTCCTGCAAAGTAAACATGGGTGGGAACTACAATTTAAGTTTCACAACAACCTTATAAAATTGGGCTGTGAGACAATAATGGAGATTCTCAGTCATCTAGGTAATGATTGTTCCAAGGGTGCTTTTTCAAGAAGTAAGTGGACTTTATGTTTTTTCTCTGAAGACATTTCACTTCTTGGATGAGAAGTGAAAGTCTTCCAAGAAAAACCGGAAAGTCCAGTTGCCTGTTGAAAAAGCACTTTTGGGTCTTTCTAAAAGTAATCCTGTCTGTTGCCCAGCTCAGTAGAGAATTGAATTCTAGTTATTTTCAGTCCTGTTGGTAGGTTTCTAAATGCATTTGTCCATTACTTTTTTTTTTTGAGTCTGTAGGCCCTCCTTATTAAGACTAACCAAAATGTCAAAAAGAAAATAGAAAAAGAAAAATTCCTAACTACTCAGAGTTTTCTTCATCAGTCCGGATGTTTTCCATCCACATCTTGTATCACTGTTAAGTGAAGCTTTCATTGCACATTGAGATTTTACAAGGACCTGAACAAAAGCTTCTATTGCAACCATGTTTTTCAAGAAGGAAAACCTGGGAAGTGCACAATATTTTGAAAATATAAGGAGCAGTTTTCTATTCTGCCTAGTTAAGGAGAACCTGTATCTCTATTTAAGGCTAGAGCAAAATTGCCCTGCCTGAGATTCCAGAGCTCTCCTAAAGAAGCCACCTATTTAAAATTAATATAGATGAAGGGAATTATTAAATGCAAGGGCAATAATTAAAATAACTATTAAATTCATTTTAAATTAAAACAGAATTACATTAGTTTTTAATTTAGCCGCAACCACTTTTATATTCTGGCTCCTGGTAGTTTTTGGAATGTGATCTCTGGCTTGCTAGTTAACAGATAAGTGAAATGCTCCCAGATTATTACTTTTTTTTTAAAAAAAAATAGACATTGTTCCTTTGACCCAAAATCTTAGGTGTAAACCTGATGCCTACAAAAGCCCTGTACAAATTCATTCAGCCTGCCATCTCCATCTCGCTATAGTTTAGGGATCTTCAAGCAATGCTTGGTCACTAGCCTGGTTGTTGTATCCTGTTGTCCCATTCAGCACTTTGACTGCTTTTAGTTTACATAATGTGTGAACTACAAGGACACTATGGCTTTGTTCAATCAATGACCTTTTTTTTTCTATACAAAAGCTCTGTGTAAATATAGTATCTTTTTGATGATCCTTTGACTGGGTCATGATTGAATATTTTGTAATATTATCTCCCAGTCCATTGCCTGATGTCTCTTCTACTGTTAAGGTCCAGATTCAATCAACTCTGCCTTTGTTTTGATTGGGAATTACTTCATTTTAAAAAATGCTATTGTGTTGCTTGGTTTCTTCTTATCTTCTTGTTATCTTATACTTTTACAACATCAGCCACCTTGTGAGGCAGCATATCTTTTAAACATATAAGGTAAAGGGCATCATGACTCATGATTCCTGACTTTGTTTTTTATTCCTCAGAGGCTGAACCAACCAGAAGTTTGTTAAAGGGCTGTAATGTTTAATTTGACTGAAAGAAAAGTATATGGGAATAATCATGTGAATTATATTTTGTTGAATTTAAATGAAACTACATAAAAATGGTTCTGGTTTTTTATTCTTATTACAAATTTTGTAATAAGGCCACCAGCAAAATCCAGGTGCAGCCACAGTTTTGAAGAAGTGCATCTTTTAAAATGAAATATAGTTTAATTTTAAATAGAAGTGTGGTTTGGATAATAATGGTGTTAAGCCAAAGTTTGATTTATTTAGATCTAGCTTAGTAAGTCATGTCAACTTGTTAACTTCTATCTTTGCAATGTGGAGTGTAATGAATTAAAGTGTAAGATTTTATATAAACACAGCCAATTGTGGTTTATTCAGATGAGGAACATCATGGCTTAGCACAATATCAAAATCAAAGTTTATATGGGAACTCTCATCTGCATGATTTCCTGAGGAATGGCTGGTAGGTTGCTTGTGAACTCCTAACGCAAAAGGAATTATGTTTTGTTTGCTTGCAAAGCTGTTTGCCACAAGAAGGCAAAGTTACTCCAAATTTGAGTATTACATCTTTTACATCATATTCTGTATGTATTTCAATGGAAACATGTTCTGAGCAGGACCTCATCTTTTATCTATTTGGTTTTGGCTTAGCATATTATGTGAACCCAGGTAAAACATGGGTTATGTGACCAAAGAAATCAAGGCCTTATCTGTACTTGTCACATGAATAAAATAGACTTTATTCTGCCACATTTGATGGGTGACACTTTTGTCTCTCCTCAGTGTGCTTTACTCCCATCCTTGAGATGAGACAATGATATAAACACCACTGAATCCATAACCTACATCTTTCTGCTG
Source organism: Notechis scutatus (assembly GCF_049901735.1). NCBI lineage: Eukaryota > Metazoa > Chordata > Lepidosauria > Squamata > Elapidae > Notechis > Notechis scutatus. The sequence continues at coordinate 31,514,006 of NC_142009.1, forward strand.
CTGTTGCAGGCCTCACACCATATAATGTAGAATAGCTTCAAGGCAATAATTTGTGGTTTCCCTCCCATGCTTGTCATCTACTTGTGGAAAGATGAATAGCCAATTACTCCCTGACTGAGTGTGGGGTTGGGTTGGCAGTTCAAGCCATCATCATTATTACTTATTTTTTGCCTTTCTTTGCAACTAGATAGATTGATGTCTTCAGCTTTTCTGGAAAGGGAAGCTTACAGCCTCTGAACTGATGGACCCACGTATCACATGGAGAGCTGGGGAGCTATCTCTTTGCATATCTTCTTTTCCAGGGGAAAAAGCAGCTCCCTGGGTAGAGTGTTTCCCCATCCTCGGGCCAGTTCTGGACTGGAAAATAAATAGTACCTTCATTTTCTCCAGGGTCTGGAAATTGTATCATGCTTTTTAAGGTCTGGTTTCAAAATTCTATTCTGTGATTTTTCAGCCCCCAGAAACACAGAATTGTCATGGTGAAAGTAACAATGCGTGAAAGATGTGGAAGTCTTGGTCACATGGAGCCTTTGACAGTTTCTTCAATTGTCAAAGGCAGAGGTCTCCAAGCTTGGCAACTTTAAGACTTGTGGACTTCAACTCCCAGAATTCTCCAACCAGCTAGTTGGAGAATTCTGGCAGCTGAAGTCCACAAGTCTTAAAATTGCCAAGCTTGAGGACCCCTGGTCAAAGGTTTTGCCCTTGACAAATGATTGGTAGAGTTGTCTTATCACTGCAGCAAGCCAGATGTGTGGATGAGCCATGAATGGATGCAGCTGTCCAACCGTGGGTATATTTGGGGAGTTTGTGGTGGATACTTTAGGGAGAGCCAATTGAGAAAACATGGCTAGAAAGTGAAGTGGGGGGCATAGAGCCTGAAGAGAGGAATTCATGGGCGCTTCCTTGGGAAATCTAGTCTTTTGTATGAACCAGGCCCATTTTCTTAGTTTGTGTTAGAGTCATTTCTCCTGGAAGAGTGAACAATTAACATACTGTTCATATTTTGTTGCCAACTTTTATGAACTCTTGAACTATGGCTAACAATTGTCCAATATATAAGAACGTAAATTGGATCCTAAGTATCAAACAATGTTGTGTGACTCCACTGGATAAAATGGAGATTTGTAGTTAGCTTGCAATAAGACTACAGGACCACTTTCATTTCTTTACTCATATGAACTGAAACAGCCCATGAAAACATCATCCAAACATGCATTTCCTTGTCATAGAGATGACAAGATATTTACAAGAATTCTGCAGATCTTGAAATGGATTAACATTTCAACATCTGCAGAATTCTCATAAATGTCTTGTCATCTCTATTCTTCTTTCAAGCATCTGTTCCTACCAGCTATTTCTGTAGAAATGGGCTGGGTATAATTGGGCTCTAGATGAAGGATCAAGGGAAGATAGATCCCCAAGGGATCAATTAGACTATGTCTGTAAAGCAAAATTTGCATTTTAAAACACAGTAAATCTTTTGAACTCTCATGTCTTTTTAGTTAATTGTCCTGGCATCTAGTGCTTCTATAAAAATTGGTTTTGCTTTCAAATTGCTTATGGATCACATGAATTCTTGACAAGGTCACTAATTTGGCAGGAGGTCCATAGCAGACAAATCACATTGGATGGTGGGTTCTCTCCAATCCATAAACAGTGTCAGCTGCTGATCTATGCAGATGTTAAACTGAATGGACAAAGAGTCAGTAATGTGGAAAAAGCTGGGGCTGGTTGTTGGTTTTGCTCTGTATCTGATAACCTAATTTTAGATTGAGCAACTGCATTGTTGATGCTGGTTCCCCTTTTCAATAATAGAAAGAAGAACTGTATTATTAGAAGAATTCAGTTTTTGCTTGATTGGGCACAGAGAATAATCCTGGTTTGTAATAGGGGGACTCTTCTTCTGCTCTGGGCAGATGGGGGCTCATTTGATCCCTTAGGGCAGGGTATTCAAGACTTGATTTCATTGAGGGCTGAATCAGCAGGATTGTATTTGACCTGGGGGGTGGGGGCTGGGGCAGGCATGGCCAGGGTGGGTTACGGTTAGGGTTAATGTCACTTTTGCTAGTATTTTGTTTTGTTAGCACTCTGCCAGCAAAAACTGAGCTTGCAGCCCTCCCGAGCTCCGTTTTCAGCTGCAACGGCTTCCTGCAGTCCTCTGCCAGTGAAAATGTAACTTTTTTGGGGGGGGGCATGTAATCCTTCCTAGGTTCCGTTTTCTCTGACAGAGGCACCACGTGCCGGTCTTTTGCTGTTTCCAGGGCGGCCCCGCAGGCTAGATCTAAGTACCCTGCAGGCCGGATCCAGCCTGAGGGCCTTGAGTTTGCTACCCCTGCCTTAGGGTTTGGATTGGGATTTTGGGAAATGTTATGGTTTGAGTGGTCCTTTAAGCAATCTAGACATGATAAAACGGATGATATTCATTAACCAAGAATTTGTTCCATTAGCTCATAAGATGCATGTTGTCCAGATTCTATTTTTTTATAGTTTTCAGAACTTTTTTTTTTTAATGGAGGTATAATTTTCCAATGTTTTTTTTAAAAAAAAAAAAAAAAAGAACTACATCCAAACATATCTAATTTGCAAAAATCTCCCTAGAACAATGTTTTTCAACCTTTGCAATTTTAAGATGTGTGGACTTTAACTCCCAGAATTCTTCAGCTAACATCTTAAGGTTGTCAAGTTTGAGAAACATTGCCCATACCAGCACATGGGTCATTTGGGGATGTCATTACATGTGGTATACACGCAATGGCCCACAACTTTCCCCCTAAATCCTGCCTTGTACCTCTATAGGTAGTCTACCCTAATAATACACTTTTATTCAATCCCCATTAAATTGTTAATAACTGAACAAATCAGAGCTATTGTTAAATTTTATTTATACTTTATTTAAACTGTGCCAAGTTGTACAGTTTTGAACAGTGTTTCAATATATTACAAGTCAAAACAGCTACTGTAACACTGCACACAAATATTTGTCTTCTGAAGTAAGACATAGCAACTGTTTACATAATACTCTTTGCTCTTGTATGATTTGTCTAAGCAGTCTGTGCAACCAGCCACTGCATCTTGAAAACCATAGTAGCCAGATGTTAAGAATTCTGTCAGACATTCTGGATTTTTTAAAAAGTTTGCCTTCTGTCTACTTCTATTCTCTGGTGGACTCGGTTTTTTTCTCCTTTTTAAAATGCCCTAGGCTTCCTTTTCCTCTCCTGTAGAAGTACTGTATCCTAGACTATAAATCTCACATGAAATCACTTGATGGCAGTGAAAAATTAGGTTTCCTGCTATTTTGTGATCATATGGATTTTTTTCAATACAGATATGGTAGCCCTATTAGTGTGGTTCTGTCACATTATCATTATCTCTTTACCATTGTGGTTTGTCTGACATAATGGGTAGCTTGGGCCAGGATATTGTGTGTGTGTGTGTGTGAGAGAGAGAGAGAGAGAGGGAGGGAGGGAGACTCTCTCATGAATAGACAGTTTCATAAGTGTCCCTACCCTGAGGCTGGTCAGTCCTTCAGGTTAAACCCGGTTAAGAAAAAGATCCATCAGAGATTTTAGGAATGGTATTTTATTGTATGGTATAATAACAGAATCTTGAAAATCTGTTCATGTTTTTTTTTTTTTTCTTGTGTCATACTAAAACAAAAACAAAAATTCAAGATGGGGTTATTTTTAGTTTTTTACTCTTCCTTCAATCTCTTATTCAAGACTCTCTTTAAAAGCTCTTCCATATTTTCCCAAAAGTCAGCTCTGGAATCCTTTATAAGGCCCCACCTTTGCAAATGAGCAGGTGTAGTATCGGTGCCTGGTCAGAAAAACAGGTGTGGAGCAGTGATGGGATTCAAAATTTTTTACTACCGGTTCTGTGGGCGTAGCTTGGTGGGTGTGGCAGGGGAAGGATACTGTAAAATCTCCATTCCCACCCCACTCATGGGGGAAGGTTACTGCAATATCCCATTCCCTCCCCATCCCACTAACCTGCTTTCCAGCTCCGTTCTCCTGTGCAGGGCAACAAAAGAAGACTCAGCTGATCAGCTGGGACTCAGGAGGCAGAGAATAGATGGGGGTGGGGCCAGTCAGAGTTGGTATTTGCCAGTTCTCTGAACTACTCAAAATTTCAGCTACCAGTTCTCTAGAACTGGTCAGAACCTGCTGAATACTACCTCTGGTGTGGAGACTTTCCTTCTAGTTATTAATTCTGAATAATATCCTGTTGTTAAATTGGAAAGCACTTTGTAGCAGCTATTTTAACAATTTCAGATGCAGGTTACTATATGGCTGTTTTTAGGACACATTGTAAAAAAATAATCCTGCTTTCTTCATGTCTTAAAACATAGGGAGTGAAGAAATATGATCAAATGAAATTATAGGAAACAGCACAATGAACTGTAGAGAAATGCTAATAAATCCTATAAATATCTGCTCTGAGAAACACCTGCTCTACAAACTACAAAATAGTGACAATTTTATAAACAAAAGGAATGCAAAGCAACATATGCATTGAGAAGGTGAGAGCTTATTGATATCTTGAAATATTTATTTTGTATCCAAACATAACCTTAATTACAGTAGACCCACTGAATGAATGAATATAGCTGAAGTTAATAATTGAATCCCATTAATTTCAGGAAGTCTATTTGAAATGCAGCTAATTTGAAATGCTTTCCAACCCTTTGTCTATCTGCCAAATCACAAGATAGTTCAAAACACAAACATCCAACAGAACAGCCAAAGTTCATGGTTCCTACAGCACTGAAGGAGGAAATTAGAGAATCCTAAAATTTTGTAGGTAAGGTAATTCAAATGTTCCCCTCTTTCTCCCTGGTCCTTAGTATTTTTCAAACTGCATCCTTGTTTGATTTCTTTTAAGAGTGCTTGACTTGACCCCTTCTTCTGCTTAAGAGAGGGAGATGGAAAACATTCATCTGTTAATCAATATGGAATAATAATTTTTATTAAAAGGTGTAAGCTTTCCATAAATTTACATTTCATCAGATACAAGGCAACTGTAGACCAGGAAAACTTACATCTTTTAATAAAATGTCCCTTCTGATTCTTAACTACCATAATCTCATGTATGTGAGATGGGGGGGGCTATATAAATTTAGTAAACAACAAACAAAAGCAAAACTTGGCTCTCTTCCAACAATGCCTTTAACAATATGAGTCTTGGTCTTCTTGAAGAGTTTGCAACTGTTCCCCAGTAAGATGCGTTGTAAGCAGATTGTGGCAAAAGAACCCTTTCTGTGGGCCATCCTAATTTTACAGCAGGCAGAGTCTGAACTGTATTATCTGTTATTACTGTTTATTTTCACAGCAGATGGGTCACTTTTTATCTACCTCCCAGGTATTTTACAGCAGCCTTTGGAACCAATAGTATTTTTATAAAATTATGCACTTTTAAGATAATTGTAATTTCTGTGCAAGGAACCATCTAAGGATCTTTGCTCAGATTGTAAAAGGCAAAGCAAAGAGAAATATGTTTTTAATGCATCCCAATAATCTTTCATTATATCACAAAACATGCTGCCATCTGCCAGGTGCATCCACAAGAGGGAAGTAAATAAAGCCCAAAGCATTTGAAGTGGTGCAATGAAGAAGTCTTATTCTGCAGGTTCGCCGCATCACGTTGCTGTCAAGTGACATTTCGTGATGTTTTCCCCCTTCGTGGAGCTGGGGTGGATGTGATGCATCCAGCCTGCGGGCTGCCAATTTGACACCCCTGCTCTATAATCAAAGGAATTGTACTGAACAATCTGTGGAATCCATGTTCAGGTAAATTCACATAAAATTACTATAGGTACCCTGGTTGTCCATATTTTCATCTAGATTCTGAATTTTAACCTCACTCTAAAGTCTTAACATCCCACAATTTAGCATGTGAATTAAATCCCTTCCATTTTAACTAGTTTCTTAGCTAAGGGAGATAGATAGTGGGATTAAAAAAAAACCAAAAAGCCACTCTACTGAAATCAAATCCTTGCAGAAGCAGATAAGGCCAGCCACAGATTTTTGATAGAAGCTATGATGTTGTCATCTATCTATATATATAAAAGGGAAATACCACTCATGCATCATCACAAAATCTCCAGAACTATAAAGCCTACAAACTTGAAATTTGGCACGTATGTTCCTCGTGGCTTCTAGGTGCTCACTAAGAAAGGATTTTTCGAAACGACCATCACAGCATTAGTATTTCGTATATTATTATCAACACACTCTGATGCTAAGGAGTTCTACTCTCCCTCCCCACCTGAAAAGAAATCTGTTCCAAATACAAAACACAAGCAGAGGAGAGGAGTTTCAATTTCAGTTTCACAACACCAAGCAGCTTTAGTACAGAACAGTTGAGCTAAGCCATGCTCAGGGTTCCTTGCTGTCTCCTTGCTTGAACAGCAAATACTGTTTCAATTTCCAAACAGCCCTCAACTCTCTCACACACTGACAGGATGCTAGCCAGATGAATACCGATGGATACTGGTAGGCAGAGACATAATTTTTTCCCCTTATTTTCCTACCCAAAACTAAGCCCAACCACATAGTTTTATAGCGAAGAACAGGTATGGAGCTAGTACTGTATATTATGCCATTGCACCAATAGTGGGAATTATATGAATGTATCAGTCACATCATGCAGAATATGTAATTTGCAATATTTGCATGGTGACTTGATGCATGTGACAAGTGCTCTCCTTGCTCCCTTCAGTTGGCAACTGTAGATTGAACCCTAAAGAAAGCACATTTCAGGCCACTGATTAGTGCATTTAATTCTGGTTTGGATTGTGGCTCAGCTTCTGGAAACATAAACAAAATATGTCTGATTTACCTTCTTTTCTATTGTATAGTCTTGAAGTTTATTTCCATCTTCAATAACTATTATGAAAGTGCTTGAGAGAATTTAAAAGCCAGAATTTAAAAGGAAACTGAAAAGCATGTATTTTGTTCATTTTATATTTGGGTCTTCTGCTTATTTAGATCTAGCCTAAACTGGAACTCTCTTTCTTCTACTTCCTCTTTCTCTAGTTTGGAAAAGAACTGAAGCTAGCCTCTGTAAGCCACTTCCTTTCAGCCCAGTTTATTCACAGGTTTGTAGTTTTGGGAATAAAATTCAGGGAATCCCCATGGGGTGAAAAAAAGAAAGATCCCCATGTAAACTGACTTGCGTAACTAGAGAAGTGGTAAAATAGAAATCTGCAGGGTTCTTGGTGCTCTTCTGAGTTTGCTTGTTTTCTTCCAGACATTTCATTACCCCAGCTAGGAAATCTGGCCTGTATTCAGTAATTTGACTTCCAAGACATTTGTGAGTATCAAGAAATTGCTTGAATCATGAAATTGGAGAAGGAAAAGTTTTCAGGTTTCTTTTCAAAGAAGCTCTTCAGAAGAAAAAAAATTCGGAAAACTCATTTGAAATGCAACCAAGTGAGAAGCATGTTGGCTGTTTTCACTTAAGAGAACAAACTAGGCGTGAAGGCAAAACAAAGTGCCTCTCAGTATGAAAATGTCTCCTGGAGAGCTATCATGACATTCAGTACTTATGGGCAGTATTACAATCACACATGTTGCATTTCTGAGTGATCTTTATTGGTATACGAGAAGATAAATGCTGATAATCATGCCTCCTTTTTCTTTTGGTGATTAAGCAGATCTTGGAAGTCTGTAGAGAGGAACTGAGAGCAAGAAATCAGGAGCACAAGATACCATCAGCTGACAAAGATTCAACTGAAGACTCCAGTGTTGCTGACTTGTTCTTTAGATCTTGCTCCATTGTAAATAGTTAGCACTTGTGACATTGCTGCACTCAGTGCTAACACAGCAATTTTGAGAAGTACTTCTGGGTACATGGGCGGCTATGTGAATCAGAAAAATAAGTAAAACAACTGACACATAATCCAACAGAACTGTATGCAAAGCAAAAAATCTTTATGACCAGTATTACAGATGGATACAAGCACACAGTATTACATTAATCATACTTTTCGGTATGGACAAATAGGAAGCATTGATAATGATTGATAAGAAAAGCAATACGCATGTTTTGTTTTATTCTCTCAATGGATGGCAAGAAAAAACTAGCCCAATGTAAAGATAATAGAATGAGGGCATGTGTATACATCCACTTTCCCATGCAGTGTGATGTGTAGGAGCAGTGTACAGGATTTAATATATTCCTTATTTGATTGATTAATTGATTGATTGAGGTTAGATTCTGTTTTTTCTCCAGGAGCGTAAGGTCTTATACATAGCACCATTATTTTCCATATCAAATGGGTGATCAGCTCAAAATCAGCCAATGATTTTTTTTTCTGGTTGGAGAATGGATTAGAGTCCCAGACTGCATGGACCTACACCATAGCAACAAAGATACTCTAATATTGGGAAAGAAGAGCAACCCAAAGAAACCCAATTCAATGTTAAAACATCCAGCTTTTATTTTATGTATCTCAAATCCCAATGACTGCCTGCCTAAAGTCTGTTCAGATTTCAGGCTTGTCCTCTTTCTTTTTACTTCCTTTCTCAAGACCCTAATCTCTGATCCTGATGCTAATGACGCATGATTCAACTTTTAAAAATCTGATCCCAGGAATTTAATTTGAAAAGCAGAACTGGACAGAGACGAGGTCCTTATTGGTAGGTATGATATTTTATTGTAAAGCATTTTGAAATTTGAAAGCTGTTCATCTATTGCCCATCTCTCTTCTAGTTTTTCTCCTTCAGATTGATGGGTTGAGAGGCTGCAAAGATATTCCAGATCTTTAATGTGTTCTGCAATATTAAAGTCTCTGTTAAACGATCAGGCGGGTGGGTCAATCTTTGTGATTTAGCCCATTAACAAAATATTAAGGCAGTCAAACACAACATGGCTCTGTCCATAAACCTCATGTTATTATTATATGGATTGATCAAATTATGCTTGTGATGTGACCCCAACAATTGCATTTAGACTGTTGTGCAAACTATTGGAGTTTGCTCAGCAAACCAGGGATTAAAAGAATCCTATTTTAAAATAAGTAAATGTAGCCAATCTGTGGCACTAAGATCACTTTAATCCTGCATCAAATATTTGTTGACTCTTGTATTTCTGTCTGCCAGGCAGATCTTACCACTAGATAGGAAAGGCAAGAAGTTCTCTTCCAAGAGCTTAATGAAATAATGATAGATCTTTTGATGATAGATCTACATATGATGTAGTCGAGTACATTAAGCAGAGCAGAGGAAGGGTACAGGAGGGACAAACTGTTGCACTGGATTAAAGTTATATTAAAAAATTTACTTTGAGCGTTATCATTTGTTTTGTGTCCAAGATGTTGATTGTGACCTATAAAGCCCATGGGCCAGTTTTCCTGCAGAATCATCTTTGTCCCATTATACTGACTTGTCCTGTTAGGCAGAGAAGGTTTGTTGTTGACTCAGAAGAATTCCAGCTGGCAGGATCCAAGATGAGAATCTTCTCTGCAGAGCTGGTATTCAGCAAGTTCTGACCAGTTTTGGAGAACCAGTAGTAGAAATTTTGAGTAGTTTGGAGAACTGGAAAACACCACTTCTGACTGGAGATTTTACAGTATCCTTCCCCTGCCACGCCCCCCAAGCCACGCCCACAGAACCGGCAGTAAAAAAATTTGAATCCCACCACTGCTTCTCTGCCATCGACCCCTTCCTGTGAAACATTCTTCTCTCAGAAGTGAGATGGACCTCCAACTGCCCTGTCCTTCCAGAAAAGTGTAAAAATACGTCTCTGTAGCCCTCCTTGCTTGGGGCTCACCTAGGACTATGCAGCCATAAGGCTGGTAATGATTCAAAAATCTTCCTGCTGCTTTTTAATATATTTGTCAGGATTCCAGCAATCACTCTAATTAAATTATGATTCTCGAGCCAAACTTCAAAAAACTTCAAAGGATTTATTAGAGGCGACCTACTGGCACTGCCCTGTATGAAGCCAACTCTGGCATATGTAATTTACAGTCACCTGTGACCCTGTTTCCTCCCTCCTCCCTGGGTGTCTCATAAACCAGATTCTCCAATTGAGCATGTTCATGGGCTGGGTGTCATCATTCACGTTCCCCAATTAAATATATTCGCAGTGGGCAAAAGCTCTGGTATTTTAATTACAATCTTTTAAAGATAAGAGTTGGAATGTAATTTTGCTTTCAAACTGCTGCACTGCTTTTCCAGATTTCCTCCCCCCCCTTTTTTATGGCAACTATTAAAACAGGCATAGGAATATTTTATAAGTTGACAATATTTTTACATTGATTTTTAAATTTATCCCCACCTTTAAATTATATATACTCTTTTAATGTTTTTATATTTTATCTGTATACTGCTCAGAATCCCTCTCTGAGGGAGATGAATGGTTCAAAAATGTGAAAAATAAATAAATAAATAAATAAATAAAAGTTTATTACTTTTAGCTAACATATTTTCATCCTTACAAAGCTCTATGGATATCTATATACCAGTGAAGAAGGCAATTGATAGTGAAGAAACCGGTTTGTACCTTGGAATCATGAATGACTTGGTGTTGCAAATGGGAGCTGAGTACCTCTTGCGGATGTTAAAGCTGTTCAGGTAGTCCTTGACGTATGACCACAACTGAGCCCAAAATTTCTCTTGCTAAGCGAGAAAGTTGTTAAGTGAGTTTTGACTCATTTTATGACCTTCCTTGCCACAGTTGTTAAAGCTGGTAGCATGGTTGTTAAATGAATCTGGCTTCCTCATTGATTTTACTTGTCATAAGTACATACCAGCTGCCAAGCATGCAAATTTTGATCACGTGACCATGGAGATGTTGCAATGGCTGTAAGTGTAAAAACCGGTTAGAAGTCACTTTTCTCAGTGTTGTTGTAATTTTGAACGATCACTAAACAAATGGTTGTAAATCAAGGACTACCATTATTGTGATATCATTTTCTTTCAGGTTAGTAAGGAGTGACATCTAGTGGTCAGTGGACAGTTGGGATTCATTTTCCATTACCATCATAGTTATTGCAAACGATCATACAGTGTGTGCAGGGTGATCATAAAGTGTGTATATCACAGAATAACAAGAGTTGGAAGAGTCCTTGGAGGTCATCTAGTCCAACTCCCTGCTCGAGCAGGAGAGTCTACTCCAAATATTAGCCTCTATCTAGGATCAAACTCACAGCCTCCTGATTGTGAGGCAAGAGCTCTACCTCTAGGCCACCAGATCTGCCATCTGCTTGTGTGCAGGGCAGCCTCCAGATGTGTGGATTTCCTCTCCCAGAATTCCCCATCCAGAATCTGCAAGCATTCAGAACAGGAAAAGTGCACAATCGTGCCTACTGTCCCTGTCCTTTTGTCCCCTTTTATTAGTTCCTATTTCCTGCATTCTTGCTCATGTTTATACTTATACCTATTATCTTGTAAGCGATTGACAAATCAAATAAATAAATAAAAAGGGATACATTATTGTCAAGGTCACTCAACTTGTTCCTTCACATTCCTAATGAAATAGGTAAGCTGATTATATGTGTGCATAAAGATAGATTCATATAGATTACAAATTGATGAGGTTACAACACTATATAGCAAAGTACATCTTCCTATCTGCAGGGCATCTTTGCTGTGAGCATGTGAGCATTAGACTCAATAAGGGGCTAGGGCTGTTTTTTTTTGTTTTTTTTTTGTGCAGAGCTATTCTAAGTTCCCAAACCTTTGACCTAATTCACATGGCTTTCCTATTGATGTAGCCTTTGGCCATAACCCATTTCCTTCAAGGCTCTGACAGTGGCCAATGGGATGTTGATGGAAGAATCAGTAGAACTTTGTCCTGAGACTGCCTGTCGGTGGCTGTATCGGTGAACTCATTCATCCCTAGAGGAAATGTGTTGGTTGGAGCCAATGAGAGGGCTTTGTGCAGCTTAAGGGTGACCATATAGGAAGAAAAACAGGAAAGTGAAAGAAGATAAGAAAAAGTGCCTGGAAGGAATAGTTACAATGAAAAGTGACACCACAATTCCTGTATTTTGCAGAGCAAACATAATGGTGTTGGAGGAAACAGTTCAAGACCACTCAGAAATGAGACTTGTTGTGTCAAGGAAATATTACCCTCCCAACTCCACCTGTATCTACAAAATGAGATTTGGGCCTGGATACTTAAGTGGAAAGCAAATTTAAAAGTTTCTCACAGCACAGACCTAAATGTGCACCGGCACAAGCATGCACACACACACACACACCTCACACACCCTATAATGCACTGTATGTGGGGCTACTCTTGAAGGCCTCGCAGAAGCTGCAACTGGCCTAGAAGATAGCAGCATGAGTTATGGGCATGCCTTGATATGTCCATCAAACACCCATTTCTGGTGGCTACATTGGTTATCAATGGGCTTCCATGTGTACTTCACAGTGCTAATTATCTGTAAAGTTTAATGGCATAGTCCTTGACAGACTGTCTGACTGCCTTCCAGAATTTCTGCCTATTGTGTACAATCTAAGAAAGTTGGCCTGGGATTCACGGAATGGGCTTTCTCTATTGTGGTGACTGTCCCATAGAATGATACTCTCCTAAATATTTATAAGTTCCTATGTTAACCTTGTTGCATCCCTTAAGACCTGGCTCTTTTCCTGAACTTTGGACTACAGTGGTGGTGAATCTCTTGTGGATTATGTGGTGTATGACATGGTAGCTTTCCCACAGAATATTCTTTTTGTACCATGTGTATTGTTTTATTCAAAAAATTGTGTATCATGTAATGAGTCAGCTGGCTTATCAATGTAATACAATACAATAAAAATAAAAAATAGAACTGCAACCCTAATAATATACCCGTGGTGGTATTCATGTTATTAATTCAAATTATAGCTGTAATAATTGAGACTGGTGAGCTATGTGCAGTGTGGTTATTAAAATATATATAGTTGCAACATTTCTTTTTTATATAAAATGTCTCCTTTATTGAGAAGAGCAACAAAAATGATTAGGGGACTGGAGGCTAAAATATAAAAAGAATGGTTGCTGGAATTGGGTATTCCTAGTTTGATGAAAAGAAGAACTAGGGGTGACAAGATAGCAGTGTTCCAGTATGGAGTCTCCAAAGCACCTAAGGATAGGACAAGAAGCAGTGGGTGGAAACTAATCAAGGAGAGAAACAACCTAGAATTAAGGAGAAATTTCCTGACAGTTAGAACAATTAATCAGTGGAACAATTTGCCTTCAGAAATTGTAAATGTTATAAGTTTTTAAGAAGAGATTGGATAACCATTTGTCTGAAATGTTATATGGTTTCCTGCCTGATCAGGGGGTTGGACTAGAAGACCTCCAAGGCCCCTTCCAACTCTGTTATTCTATTCTATTCAAGAGGGACAAAAATGCTTTCTCCAAATTATCTCTGATTTAAATGTAAAACACATGTATTGGTTTTCTTGGTTCATTGCAGAATGTTTTTTTTACATTATGTTGGGAGCTTGCCTCAGTAGTCTAGAAATCAGCTAGGTTTTTTTTAAAAAATATATATATACTAAAACAACGTCCAATTTAACAAAAGATTAAGCTCTCAATGCCAAATTTTGTTGCAAGTTTTTGGAAGGCACATTAAGAAAGGTGCTTGAATTAAACCTTGTACTCAGTAATACTATGTTGTAGATAAGGCAACCCACAGACTCATTTGTCCATGGCATCTCCTGGATGACAAAGTGATGCCAAAAGAGGCCGTGGGAGTTTGGCTACCCTTTCCCATTCTTATCTCTACTGGTGTAACTTTTCACCCATCCTGCTCAACCCGGGGACTGAAGTAGAACCAGTAGGTCAAAACTGACTCCTGTCTTTGTGACCCTCCAGGATACTGGCAGGAATCCCAGTTTTCTGACGGCAGAGACCTCCCCTTCCCACTGCCCTCCTGGTCTTCCACCTCCTTTCCTCTTCCCCATCCAGTTCCTTACAATCTGGCATGGATTCAGGGGAGGCTCCATTCTTACTTACTGAAATAGCAATGCTGATAACTGAATGCCCTAGACAGGAACAAGCTGATAAGTTTCCATTCAGAAAATTACTTCTCTACTGCCCCACTCTTCCATTACCCCATCTCCTCCCATGCATCCCAATGTCAAATTTACATCTGTGTTTCTTCTTGGCCATGGAGTCAGGCAGGCTGCTGTAACTAGAACAGGGGTGAAGGCTATGTGGTTCAAGGGTCAGGTAACTGGAAATCGAGGCAGAATAGAAGCCTTTCAAATAACTGATTGAATGTGTTCAAAGCTACTTCATATCTTAATTATTTTCTATAAAATAAAGTATATGCAGAATGATTTATAGTACTCAGTAGCAACAGTTTGCATGGCTTTCCATGGAGTTCTGCATGAAATAAAAATGCAACTTTGTGTTTGTTATAAGGTAAGAAGGAAAGGACTTATTTGCAATGATAGGAAATCACAAAGAGGATAACCATGTTTTAGCCTAACATTGGACGAATCCCATGTGTCAAGTATTCAGTGTGTTCTGCAAATTGAGACAATGGGCTTAACCACCAAAAAAACCATAGTTCATTTAATCCTGGATTAGAAAAATGCAGCCATAGAATTGGAAGGGACTTCAAAGACTAGTTTGCAATGCAAGATTTACTACTGAATCTCAAAGAGATTACCTGTTAGGTAGGGGAGACCACTACCTCTGAGGCAACCTGTTGAATTGTCAAATAAGCTCATGTAATAAGAAAACATGCTAAATGCTCAGTCAGAATAACTCATCTTGGCATTTGAATTTCTGAAGTAATGGAAGATAAATTTGTTTGATCAGGTATGCTGCAACCCATTAGATATCACATTGCATCTTCAGGCTATCCATAGCCGATATCATACCATCACAAATTCTTTACTCTGAGTATTTGTTAAATTGTGAAGCTCATAATAAGCATATTACTTCTGAATAAAGCAGAATTCCTTCTAGTGTTTCAGCTTTCAGCAGTGATGCCAAAGCAACATCTGGTAATGTGGAAGGTGGTGACAATGAAGGGAACATTTGAAATGGGAATTCTGTTTTTCCCAAACCAGTCAAAATTCCTCTCCAAATCCATTCGTTTTTATTCTCTCCAGCTGATTTTGAGGCAAGGATATGTTGGTGAGGGAAAGATTTCCTAGGAGGGATTTGTTTTCAAGACAGAAGTACCATGGCCAAAAAATGATTCAACATCTCTTTTCATTAAACTCTTTAATCTCTCCTAAAGATAATTGGGTTCCCTTTTTCAGAATTCTTGGAGTGGAAATGGTTCTGAAGAATCATCAGTATTTCCTCAATGGAGTTCTCCCATCTGAGTACTACCCTTGCCTGACCCTGTTTAGCTCCTGAGCTCAAATGAGATTGGCCAGGTATTACCATCTGACCTGCTAGAACTACCACAACTTGGCTCAAAAAATCCAGATGGCCAATAAGAGGCAGTATAGAATTTTTTCGAATGTTATGTTTCTATGTAGTGGTTACCAAATTTTTGGAAATATGATAGCCTTAGCTTCCCAATTTTAGAAGTTTTATTGGACTCCATTCAAAACAAAGAAAACAAAACAATGAAATGCAAGTTTGTCTGTTTAGTTCTTTAAAGTATTATAGATTTGAAGTTAAAACAGCAGTTTAAAAGGATCTTTAAAAATCAATCAATATAATTCTAAGAATATTGTCTAAAGTAAATAAGGGGTAGAACCTGGCAAAAATTTGGTAGATCTGAAAGCTAAGCCATGGAGTTTTTGGACTGACATAATGAATGATGTAGGAGGTTTGAGTGTAACCAAGACTAATTCTTGGGAATTTCTAGTCTATTGTGTGTGGAGGTTGAAACTTTGAATCTCAGGAACAGAGGCTTTTGGCCAGGGGTGGGATTCTACCAGTTCTGTCTGGCTCTACAGAACTGGTAGCTCTGAAGAGCAGCAGACACAGAACCGGTTCTATGTTTGCTGCTGTTTTGGCCCGCCCACCTGCCCGGGCTCTTACCTGTCCTTTATTGCTGCTTTGTGCGGCACAGCTGAGGTTGAAAAAGAAGGGACCTCCTTTTCCAACCTCTGTGCACCCGCACGCAGCGCTGCTCAGCTATCCGGGCAACGCAGCAGGTCGTAAATTGCACTCGCGTGACTCGCACATGCGTGCAGGATGCAGAGCAACAAAACCAGTAGTTATACCGGTCGGATCCCATCCCTGCTTTTGGCTGTACACTAGTTGAGGCTTACTGAGTCAACAGACAGGGGTCAGAGACTTTATACTGGAATCTTCTTTCTGGTAAGATTAAAATATTGCAAGAAGGGAAATAAATAAAATGGACATTCTAATGGACTGCCTGCATGGTATGAACACAGGGAAGAAATTGGTGTAGGTAAAATATTTGGTACGTATCAGTTCTAGAAAAGAACAAACAGCATGTCAGACTTCTATGACAATGATAAGAGGTGGGTCATTACCACAGTATCTCAGTGAGGAAGATTAATTGCTCATCTCTGACAATACAAATGACCTGCTTTTGATGCCCTTCAGCCGTGGAGAATCTTTTCAGAAAAAGGCTTAATACAGCCCAGAACAGCATTTTTTAAAAATCAAAACCACCATTAATCACTTAGCTGAAGGTGTCATCCTATAGCATTCCATCTGTCATATAGCAATCCCATGTAATCTATTAAGAATAGCCATTCTCAACTTGCGAAGGCCCTAAAAATGACATGCTTTCATTCCCATGTTTAGAGGGAAGAGATGTCTACAGCTACGCTGGCAGTCAACATAATATGTAAAAGATTTCCTCCTTACACGATATGCTAAGCGATTGTAATTGGCATTTTTTTTCTGGCTTCTTTACCAGTTTGCAAGAAAGAGAGACTAATTTGTAACTGTCCTCCTCAGGATAGATAATCTATTAAGATTTCAGCAAGTGGTGACACATCAGTTCACTAATTTGCAGAGGAATTTCTTAATGTCATTTTCTCAAAATTTATCTCCCATACAGTTAAAAAACAATAACCAATTAGCAAACCTAACATAAAGTTAATGTCCAATTTCACTGTAGAATGAACACCTTTATAAACAAAAATTCCTTAAAGAAACGGTTGCTAGAAATAATTTTTTTTGCACCATTCAAAGAAACAATTCAAAAAGTTAAAACATCAAAGCCCAACTGAAGTCCTACGCACTAATTACTTCTCAGTGGAATGTTTAGTCATGCACAATGTTTAGATGAAAGGTTCAACAAATCAAGCATTCATTTCTGATGGTGGACAGATGCCCTTTCAAAACAATGTTCAAAAAACAAGGCAGCTGGAAGACTGCCAATCCATTTTATTCTTGCTTGAAATACTGATCTCCATGAAGGCATCGTGCTCTTTTAAAATGTCATTGAGACAAGTGGACTTCAAGAGTGGTCAAGGTTCCAGGTAGCAAATCCATAGAGGTATGGGCAAAGGTAAAAGTATGCCCCCCCCCAAAGATCAGCTGCCTCTGGAATAGGGTCATCACTTCACAGCAGAACACACGGAGAGCATCTCAGGAAAGTCCTCAAGATGAAGCATTGGGACAAACCATTATTTTGGAAGATAAGTTGGGGAATCAGGGAAGTCCCTCGTTCAGATCCTGAATAGGTAGGCTGATTGATGGGAGAAAGCAAGAATAGAATAGCCCATGTCATACTCTGTTTTGGGAGCTGCACTGGCTGCTAGTTTTCTTCTGGGTACAATTCAAGGTAGGTCATAACATTTAAAGGCCTTCATGAGTCCAGTTTACTTGAGGAATCATCTCATCCCACTGGGATTGCCCTGCTCAACCCATGTTAGCAGAGGAAGCATGATGCGAGCCATGGAATTTGGGACAGTGGAGTCCAGGAGAAGAGTCTTTTCTGCTCATCCTGCTCCTTCCCTCCCCATCTTTTAATTATAGTTGCTAATTTGCATTTTTATAGCATTTTATTTTTATTATATGCATGTTTTTGTATCACTTTGTTCTTTTTAACATTGTGACCCTTCCAGAGTTATCTCATGGTGAGATGGGCAGCAAACAAATTTAATGAATGAATAAATAAAATATTTTGAGAAAAACATAATTGGTTTGAGCCCATGGCTGAGAAAGATCTGAAGCAGGTTCACTTTGAAACGACTATAACATACGAGATAATATGAGTATTATTTGCATTTATGTTGAGTTCTTTATTTTCTAAAAGTGTCACATTAATTGTTTACTTCTACATTTTACTCTCCCCTTAACTCCGAAGGATACATTTTGCTGATAATGAACATCCCCAAATTACTCAGACAGCTTCATGGTTGAGCAAAGAATTTGAATATAGACCTTGTTGATAAAGACCATCTATCTCACAGTGCTGATAGCTTGCTATCAAAAGGCTATGATGGCTATTTCTATTGGATCCTGGTAGTCAGTGAGTGATGTACAGTGATGTATAAAATAGCCCCAGATAGTTTTGGGGGTAGCAAAGACAGATTCCAGCCATTCTTTCTTTCGGCATCTATTTTCCTACCATGCTGAGATGCTATCAATCTTCTGCTGCCTTCAGTTTATGTCAGTTTATGTCAAACCTAAAAGTTTGCAAATGGCCAAAGATTCTTATAAATCTATGCTTGTCACCACATCTCCCTGATTTAGCAGTGGCACTATGTGAAATGGAGGGTGCTTTAGGCAGTCCTTTAGTTCAATATTCACCAACTGGTGGGCCGGGGACCACTGATGGTCCGTGAGAAAATTTTGATAGTCTGCAGAGAAAAGCACCCAAAGCACTCACCCCAAAGCAATTAATCCAGGCTGCGCAGGAACACAAGTCTGCGCCACCCACATGGGCCACCCATCTACTGGCCCCCACCCTTCAGCCGAGCACAAACCTTACCTTGAGTAAAGCCATGCAAGCTGGAACTGGAAGGTAAGGCCAATGGCGGGGGAGGAAAATCCGACCTGGGGTGGCTTTCTGATGTTTGTGGGAAAGTAGGTCCCACATGCCAGAGCTGCAGTAGTCACAAGACTGGCCTTTTGGTCATCCCGGAGCAGCTCCTCCAGTCCATGGCAGGCCGGTGCACCCGGGTGGAGGAGCAGCTGTTCTGGGATGACCAAAGGGCCAGTCCTGTGACTACTACAGCTCTGGAATATGGGACCGACTTTCCCACCAACGTCAGCAAGCCACCGTCGGTCAAAAATTAATATTAGTGGTCTGCGGGATTTAAAATTATGAGTTTGATGGTCCCTGAGGTCCAAAAGGTTGGCGACCCCTGCTTTAGTTCTTTACATCTAGCCAGAAATTCCAGTCAGCATTTGGGTTCATATTGTGTAAATAGTGGCATCTAGTGGAAAATAGCAGTAGTTGCATCAGTGAGTTCTTTGACTTTAGTGTTTGATTTCTTTTGAACCAATCAGTGTCAGCCACTATAATTGCTCTACAGTTGGCAGAAAAAAGTATCTTTCCCAAGTAGTCTTGCCTTGAGTAGAAAAATTATATTGGAAAATTAGATTTTCTATTTTCTCTCAATTTGAGAGTTTTGTGGGAGCTTTGTGCAGACCAGAAGGGAATTCTATGTTCAAATTCATACTGAGCTATTACAAGTCCAGTATGTTTATGGAAATTCTCAATCATCCAGATCATGATTATCCCAATGGTGTTTTTCAGAAGGCAATGGGCTTTCTTTTTTTCCTCCTTGAAAATGTTTTGCTTCTCATCCAAGAAGCTTCTTCAGCTTCTTCAGTTCTTCTTCAATTCTTCTTCAGTTCTTCAGAACTGAAGAAGCTTCTTGGATGAGAAGCAAAATGTTTTCAAGAAAAAAAAAAGAAAGTCCAGTTGTTTTATAAAAAGTACCTTTAGTATACGTTCAGTAGTTGGAAACATTGGACAAAACCTCACTTGTCACCATAATTTGCCTCCCAGGTATATTGAATTGAACTACAACCCTAAAAGATGCTTTTTTCAAGAGGTAACTGGACTTTCTGGTTTTGAAAAAAAAGCATTTTTGGGACAACTATGACCTAGATGACTGAGAATCTCCAAAGACATGCAACCTTAGATAGAATAAGAGATCCAAGTGAGGGCACAATATGGAGATACAAAGTGTGATTTCTCAACTAGAATGTGGAAAAATCTTGATATTCCTTCCTATGCTCTGATTCTAAATAATCTTAAATTAGAGATGTGGAATAGCCCCTTCTAGAAAGTGTGGGGGCATTTTTTTCAGAGTCTTTTTTTCAGCTATTTTTCTTTTGCATTTGTTTTTAGTTTTGGGATTCAATGAAAAATTTACTTCTTAAAATCCTACAAATTTCCCACAGATGGACCTGGCCTCACGCACCTTGTGACTTAACTATTGACATACTGCAAAACAACAACATTAATGATTAAATAACAACAAAAAAGAAAAACTTAAAAAAAAAACCTACCACTGTAATATAGTCCTCAAGCCAAGGGAACTTCAAGCCTTCTAACTTAAAGGAATTGGCTGCTTAAAAGGTTACAATAATTTGGTCAATCCTATCCCAAATTGGGAAGTCTCACTATCTCCAAATACCTCTTTTGATAAACAGCTGATCACAATAGACGGCTTAGGGAGTTTGCAAATGGCAAAAAATTCTTATAAAAATGAGTCATTGGGAGAAATGTTTTCTCTCCTCATCTCTGTGTCTTTCTTTCCCTTTTTGTCTCTCAAGATATAAAACCATTAACCTTGTTTGCTTGCTAAAGTATAGATAGCAATGATTTAGTGAAAAAAAAAGATCCAAGGTCTGTTTTTTTAGGAGCTGTTGAAAATATTTGAGGATGTGGGAACAATGAATTTCAGGACCTTTGTTAAGAGTGGTTAATGATGTACCTCCACGTAGGCTCAGCCTGCCTCTACATGTATTAATCTAAATGCTACAAAATCCTATATGATTGCAAGTTGCAAACTCATTGTAGAGGGAGCAAAAATTAGAAATATACCATATACCTAAGGAAATTCTTGCTACTTAAATGTGTAAAAGGGGATAATCTTCCTTTACCTTTTATAGTTATCATAGGGCCGTGATGGCGAACCTATGGCATGCGTGCCAGGGGTGGGATTCACATTTTTAAACAACCGGTTCTGTGGGCATGGTGTAGTTGGTGGGCATGGCTTGGTGGTCATGTGACTGGGTGGACGTGGCTTTGTGGTCATGTTATTGGCTGGGCATGGCCAACTCAATATCACTCACATCGAGGCATGCATCTCTTTGCCTGGCCTCTTGTGACTGTGGGGATGCTGCAACAGTCGTAAGTGTGAAAAATGGTCATAAGTCACTTTTTTCAGTGTCATTGTAACTTTGAATGGTCACTCCACACAAGCAAAGTACCAACGAAGGAGGAAAAAAAAAAACTCCAGAGAAGTTCCTGAGACAGGAAGTCTAGTTCTGCCAAGAATGTAATAAGGGTTAACGGAGAGACAGTTTCTGTAAGCAACACCAGAATGTTTCCTTCCTGCCTTCCTTACAGGATTAGGCTAATAATTTCTTCTAACAACCGGTTCTCTGAACTGCTTAGAATGTTAACAACCGGTTGTAGCGAATAGGTGTGAACTGGTAGAATCCCACCCCTGATGCGTGCCAGAAATGGCATGCAGAGCCACTTCTGCCAGCACGCGAGAGGTCGCCCAGAAGTGCCCCACTGCGCATGCGCGCACACCACCCACCCAACAGCTGATTGTTGGGTATCTGGTACGCATGCACAGGGTGCATGGGAGATGCACAGGGTGCACAGGGGGGTCACGTGTGTATGCACAGGGGGCATGGGGCCCCTCCGCATGAATTGCCTTCTGGGTGCTGGCACTCAAGCATGCGCATATGAGCACGCATGCAATTTTCGAAATGGGAGATGAAAAAGGTTAGCTACCACTGTTGTAGGGGTTTGCATTAGTACCAAAGCTCAAATTTAGCTCTGCAGAGTTGTGCTTGGACAAGCCTAGATTATGAACTAGAAATGGGACAGCCCAGACAGCAGGTAATTTCCCAATCTGCCACAATGTTGGGGGGATTCTGGGAAAGAAGCTAAAAAATAAAGACAGATGTCCTCTATTAGAGTGAAAAAGGAATGAAATCACAGCCATGCCTGGCATTTCATTTAATCTCCCTATAATAGACAATTCCTTCTCTCCCCTCCACCCCATCCTGAATGCCATATAGGTTTGTTTCAACTCATACGTGTGGATATTTTTATGCAGATTTCTTTTTGTGTGGAATAGGTCATTTTGCAGGCTGCATGTTCCTGCCAATGACTGCCTTCCTCATCTGTGAATAGTCAGAGGGTGGGAAAATATTGTCACAAGTAATCTCATTTTCGATATTTGATACAGAAAATGTATTGAATGTATTGTGTTGATAAAAATGGCAGAACTGGACAGTGACAAATCTCCAGTTTTTATACCAGCCTCTGGAGAGATGAAGATGGGGATAAAAGTGAAGGAAAATAAACATGAATCTTGATTCTCCACTGTTAAACATTTAAAGTCAGAAACAGGACTGTTGTCATCAAAAACTGTTTCCAAGTGTCAGAATCCTTTGCTTCTTTTGCACAATTGTTTAATATCATGGTTTTGTATATTCATATCCATTTCATTGTACAGGAAAATTGTCAATGTAAGTTTGTTCACATTGCTTCGGGAAAAAATTAAGAACTGAGCCTGCACACTTCAGTATGTGAACCAACCATGGCCTCTTCAGGTGAAGAACTTCTTACCATGTTTCATAATGGGTTATGAGTGCAGCAAAAATAAACAATTCTCTGAAATTTGGTGCACAAAACAAGGTCCACTGGTGAGTTGCAATTCCCTTAAAACAATATTGACCTTTCCCCACAACAACTCATTTGGCTCATGTTCTGTCTAAAATTCTAGATAACAAACAATCCATTATCTCTATTTTTCAGGATCTCCTGGGTTTTCTGGGTTACAAGAAGCCCTGAGTGCCATCAACCACATAATGCACAATTACTGAATAGAAGTGTTGGGAATTCATGTAAAAAAACCCAAACCATCCAGAAATCTACAGTTTGTCCATATGTATATTGAAAGAGGAGGTGATTGCATATAGATATAAAACAATGTTTGACAATTTAAAAATCATCATTGCAAACTTATTTTTCCTCCATTTTAGGAATAAATTTAATACCATTTACTGTAGTAATACTGGAAAATTGATCGTGTTTTTATTTAGTGCCAGAAATATGCTTCTTCTTTGCTTAGAATCTGTTTCCTGCAAAGTGTTTCTCTGTCAGGAGTCACATACATTCACATTTTCTTAGCTTTCTTGTGGTTCTGAACATTCTCTGGGCTCTTCCAGACTGCTGTGCCAAAGTGTTACTCACTAGTTTTAAAACAGTTCTAAATTGTGCTATCTCAGTACTGATCCCTATTCTACAACAGTAACATGATAGGTAAAAATGGCTGTGCATATCTTCCTATTGTGGATCATATTATGTGTTGGTCTTCCAGAAGAGCACCAAACTTGTGTTTATAAAAAAAATGACATCTATCACAATAAGCACTATGGAATATTTTGGATTCTAGGATTTTCAGGGGAAAGTTACAATATTTAATTTAATGGAAAGGCTATCCAATTTCACAAGTGACTTGGGTTAATAGAGGGAAAGTAAATGGTGATAGATTGGTGGGGAGATTCCATGAAAAATATCCACACAAACCAAAATGATTACATGATGCCTTTGCAGAAATTTGGCTTTTTTCCTGCAGTAAAGTTAAATGATCACGAAGGAATGGGGTAGTTGCCAAGGCAACCTAAAGTAGTGAAAAGAGAGATTGATACATAATAATGCTTAGAAGAGCCCGCACAAGACAAAACCCAGGGGTGGGATTCAAATTTTTTAACAACCGGTTCTGTGGGTGTGGCTTAGGTGGTGGGCGTGGCTTGGTGGTCATGTGAATGGGTGGACATGGCTTGGTGGTCATGTTATTGGCTGGGTATGGCCAACTCAATATCACTCACATCGAGGCACACATCTCCTCCCCTGGCCTCTCGTGACTGTGGGGATGCTGCAACAGTTGTAAGTGTGAAAAATGGTCACAAGTCACTTTTTTCAGTGCCATTGTAACTTTGAATGGTCACTCCACACAAGCAAAGTACCAACGAAGGAGGAAAAAAAAAAAACTCCAGAGAAGTTCCTGAGACAGGAAGTCTAGTTCTGCCAAGAATGTAATAAGGGTTAACGGAGAGACAGTTTCTGTAAGCAACACCAGAATGTTTCCTTCTTGCCTTCCTTACAGGATTAGGCCAGTAATTTTGTTCTAACAACCTGTTCTCCAAACTGCTTAGAATGTTAACAACTGGTTCTAGTGAATAGGTGCGAACTGATAGAATCCCACCCCTGACAAAACCTTATGATAGATGAGAATAAATGTAGCTCAGGGTTGAACTGTGAAGTCCTTGGTGTTCTCTGAGCTTGGCTGGGTTTTTTTGGCAGACATTTTGTTAATGAACTTGAGTAATGAAACAACTACAAAAAAAAAAAAAAAAATCAAGCTCAGAGACCACCAAGAATTCCACTAAACCTTGTATTTGCTCCAGTTGCAAAACTAGTGTCTCATCTCCCTCCCCTTGCATTTAATGGAGGCACTGTTTGCTTGCAGCACTGAAATTCCACAACATCATGTGTGCACCCCTCTACATGGGAAAAGTTGATGTTGTCTGTACATATAGAGGTCTTAAGAAAACATTAGCACAGCAAAGCTGGAGGAAACAAGCTGGAGATTTGGTTACTTTGGCAATAACTTCCTGTTCTGCATAACATCACTGGCCCAGACTTCAGATGAAAAATCTCAAAAGTTGCTTTTTCAGTAGTTCCTTGTTTTCCAACAGGAGGCTTATCTTTACTGATGACCTTGGTGCAATCCCAGCATGTCGTAATGGTGGCTGGCTCTGTGGTTAGTGTCATTCATTCGTTCTCTCTTGCTCTGCCAAACTCCTGAGGGAGAGTGCTGGCCAATGAAAATAGGTCAGAATGTCATTTGTGTGAAGAAAACTCTGGGCCACTTTAATAAAGCTTCAGCTGAATGCTGGCCAAGAGGGCCACAAAATGATTCCAAACTAAGCTGAGCAGAAAATTGTCAGTTTGCCATACTACTGATCTCATGTCCTGCTTGGGGGCTTCCCAAAAACATCTGTTTTAACAGTGGGAGAATAGAAGGTAGACTATGAGGCTTTTGGTCTAGTCTAGCATGGCTCTTATCTTCTGCTTGAAGAAATCAAGCAGACTGGTTTGTAAGGGTGTCCTCTAACATCTACTTGATAGCACAATTGTTTCCTAGAGGTCTGTATCTCACAGTCATGGGAACAAACTCCAGGTAGAGTGAAATAGAGCATTATTTTCTCACCATCCTCTAGTGTCCTTTGTTGCCTTTGCATGATAATGATTCTTAGAATGCATATACATGCTTTGGATGTATCTGTGTCTTACATCTCTAAGACAAACCAACATAGTTAATCCCATTTGCAGATGTGGAGAAAGGAGGAGATGGACAAGCAGTTATCTATTTTAGGGAAAGAACTTGAGCCAAGAGACTAGATTTATAGCTCAGTATATGAATAGTTACACAACTATTGATACTAAGAAGAAGTGGGAAAACAGCCATGAGTGCAATTGGGAAAACTCTGCCTTAGGTGAGTCATCATCCTTGAGGCTCTATTTGGTATATGTTTTATTTGTAGTTTTCCTTTAACTCAGGGGTCCCCAACCACCGGGCCGCGGACCGGTACCGGGCCGTGGAGCACTCTTTACCGGGCCGCAAAGAAAAAAATAAAAAAAAATGGCGGCTTTCTTCGCCTTCGGTGAATGCTGCTGGGATCGGGGATCAAGGACACAAATGAAAGAAGGGGAGGGAGGAAGCAACCGAAGCCTGTCCTGCTCTCTGGCTCAGCTCTCTCAGTCGCTTTCTCGCTCCTCCACCAGCCCAGGAAGAAACTGCTTCAAAGAAGCCGGGCGGGGGTGGCTTTTCCTGTCGCCGCAGCTTCCCGAGCGCCCGTTTCATCCCACCCGCCCGCCCGCCCGCTCGCGTTCAATCCACAGTGCTCCGTTCTGCCTGCCTGCCTGTCTGGTTGTTTAGGAGCAGCTTGCTGAGAATAATAACTATTCGCCTCTTTTTATCAGCCGAAGCTGCTCCAAACGAAGAAGGCAGGCAGGCAGGCAGGTAGAACGGAGCACTGTGGATTGAACCGCGAGCGGGCGGGCGGGCGGGTGGGGTGAACGGGCGCTCGGGAAGCTGTGGCGACAGGAAAGCCACCCCCGGCTTCTTGGGCTGCTGGAGGAGCGATAGAGTGACTGAGAGAGGAACGAGGCAGACACCTGAGGGAGGGAGGGAGGGAGACACCTGAGGGATGGGGCTGAGGGAGGCAGGGCCGGCGCTCCCTGAACTTGGTGGTTTGCTGGCAGACGTTTTATTACCCGACTAGGTAACAACATCAGATGTTACCTAAGTCAGGTAATGAAACGTCTGCAAGCAAACTACCAAACTCGGATTCTCTCCCCGGTCCTTGAAAAAATGTTTCTGCTTGAAACCGGTCCCTGGTACAAAAAGGTTGGGGACCACTGCTTTAACTTAACAACCAATGTTTTTTGTGGACAGGCTGTATTTGTAATGAGTATTGATTGGTCCTATTGCAATGTTGTTCATACTTCAGCAGTGAGATAATCCTCTTTTAAATCTCCCCTTGAGCCCAAGTTTGATGTTTCTATTAGAATGTTTAAAAGAGACATTGGGCTTTTCCTCATGGCTGAATCTTTAACTGCCACCCACCTATCCTTTTCCAGGCAGAAAATTATATCAGCAGAACATTTATTTATTTCATCAGCAATCCCTATTCTGCCATATTGCTCAACTTATTTGCAGTGCACCTTATTTGCAAATGTATTAAGTTGATGAATTCTCCAACTTTGTTTCTCTCCTCACTCACAAAACACCATCAACAGATGAGAAAATAGTCACCAACCAGTATCCTTAACATGAAATAGGATGTTAAGGGTATGGGGAATGGGAAAAGGAATGAGAAAAAGGCAACTGTTGATCAGGTAATACCATTTGTCAAAATTCACATTACTATAGATTAATGCATGCACTTTGTAAGTATGCTCAAAGGGGCATGACTATTAGTTGATATCCTATCCCTCTGGAAGGGGATTAGTGCTGTTTTGGAATAATATTGTTCTGGTATAGCATATATACCCTATCCCAAAGGAATCTGCAAGCCTACATTGAATTCAGAATCACAGTCAATTCTTGGGTTCCTTTTGGACACAGATTTAGCATTATTCTTTTTTTGGTCAAGTTTTTTATTTTATTTTACATATACACATAAATGTGTGAACAGTGTAGCATCTGGGTATCATACATGTTGGTGCAATTAAGAATAATAACATTAATAATAT
Organism: Notechis scutatus; assembly: GCF_049901735.1. Lineage (NCBI taxonomy): Eukaryota > Metazoa > Chordata > Lepidosauria > Squamata > Elapidae > Notechis > Notechis scutatus. The sequence continues at coordinate 31,541,370 of NC_142009.1, forward strand.
TTGTTACGATATTGCTTCCGGTTTGCCAGGCTTCGGCGGCGGCAGGGATTCGCGATCCTGCGCAATCCCTGTAGCGCTAGCCGTCTTGGTGCCTCTGATCCCGACGGGTCTGGAGGATAAGGCTGCCCCGTAGAGGCAGCCAAAGATAGAGGGGATCCGGAAAGGGTTTGGGGGTATTGCAGACCCCCTCCCCAGCTGGCAAACCCCCCTTTTCTCAAGGCGGTGGAGCGGCGGTCAGCAATGGCCGCCACAAAGAAGCCGGCAGCTGGACAAGATAGTGCTGGAGGAAGAAGGAGAAAGTTTTGAAGTGAAAGTTCTTTGGCTGAACCGGGATCTTAAGATACATCTAATATCCTGAAAACTCTGATTTTTTGAAAGATACTTTGTTTCTAGAGGAGTTTTTTAAAACGGCGAATGGAAGTGCTGAAAGAGAAAGTTTACTCTCCTTCCCTACGGAGTTAACAAATGGACATTGAAAAACCTGCTTTTTTATAGAAGGTAAAAATTTAAAGCTTTTTGTTACAAGTGGGAAGGGAGAGGACAAAAAAAAATTTATATTAAGATCTTGTTGGAGGAGATGCCTGGAAGATTTTGAGACTAGAAGCTAATTGCAATAAGGCTTTAAAATACAGACTGGGTTTTTTTCCCCCAATTGATATTACCCCAGGAAGAGAAAGTGTAAAGGGAAGAACTTTGTGCTCTGTTTGGATTGCTTGATGACTCTGGGACTTTGGGGAACTGTTTTAAGCTTTGAAATATCTTGGTTGTTTTAAGAAGAAGAAGAGGAAAAAAGAAAAAAGAAGAAAAGGTTTATAATGGCTTTAGGTTTATAATGGCTTTAGGTTTATAATGGCTTTAAGGACGCTTTGGAAGAAGCCTTTCACTTTTTAGAAATGGCGCTTGCTCTTTATCAGCAAACACAACAACTGATGGAGGAAGCAGAAGAAGAAGCCATCTTTAATGAATCCAAAATTTTGATTAAGAAAGAAAGGAGAAAGAGAGGACAGAAAATGAAGGACTTAAGACCTAAAAAAACACCCAAGAAAGAGAAAAATAAGATGCAAAATCAATACAATGTTAGAAAACAAAAGAAAAGAGGAATACAACAGAGAGGTGAAGCTAAAAAGGCGGAGGTTAGGAGAGGGGGGGGGGTAAAAAGGCTAGGTGGGATAAGAAAGGAAGGGAAAAGGGGGGAAAAAGCCAGAAAGGTATGAAACAAGATGGGAAAAAGCAAATTTTTTTTAGGGATAAAGGGTAATGTATAATTTTTTTTAAAAAAAAGATTCTGCAAGGTACATAAGATAGTATTGTAGTATTTGTATTAGAAATAGAAAATTAGAATTCTATAAGATCTAAAAAAATATTAAAATATTAAAATGCTTAATAATGATAGATTTTAAGATTTAATAAAATATTAAAGAGAATGTTTAAAATACTTAGTTCAATTATAGAGTTCAATTGACTATTGTGTTGATGTTATTATTATTGCAGCATTTGTCTTTGAAATAGATAATTGGAATGTTACAAGATTTAATATTTAATTATGTACTTAATTATTTTATAGATTTACTATTTTCTCTTTTTCTTAAAATTTAGCAGGTAGAATATACTAAGCAGAATCAGATTGGGAACTAGGTGTTATTTTAAATGTCAATTTAAGAGAACGATAGAAAGGCATCATACTTCGATTAGTGATTTCAGGAGAAATCTTTTTATTTTATTTTATAGGGAATGAGATAAATAGATAATTGGAAAAGAATGGACAAAAGATACAAGTATAATGATTTAAACTAAGATGAAATAAATAAAATAGAATTAAGAAGAGTGAAAAGCGGGGAGAAGCTATATAGAAGATATAGAATGGTAAACAAGATAGGTAATGGTATATAAGATGAGCATGAATTTAATTGAAGTCCATATAAAGAGAGGTAATCCGGGGCCAAGCCACTTTCTAAAAAGAAGTTTTATGTTTTTGTGTTTTGTGTGTTTATGTTTGTTTAAGAATTAATAAAACCTTGGAGGAATGTCAGATGAGAATAATTGTAAACAAGTCAGAGGGAAATATGAATATGATGACTATAAAATGAATAAATATAGAAAAGAAATGTAATTGAATAAGAATAAGGAGAAATAATGAGAAATTTGCTAAAAGATATTTATGTGTCCATATGGAAATGGGATAGATTAGAATTATGTTGTATAAAATAATGTTTTATCTGCCTTGTAAAAATTTATAATGGAAAGAGGTTTTATGTGTTTAATGTTTAATGATGTTTTGTTTGTCTTTAAAATTAATAAAATTTGTCTCAATAATAATAATAATATTTGTTACATTCATTATTCTGTAAGAAGTCTATTTTCAAAAGCTGTTAGATCCACACTTGACTGGCACAGGGAGTTGAACCATGAAAGAGTACAGAGAGCTGGTTTACTTTTGTTTTAATCTCCCTCTACTGGATCAATTGGTGTTCAGGATGAGTCAGGCTTCTCAGCCAGAGACTGGATTGGAGACTTTGTAATACCGTCCAAAGTAGAATGGCCTTGGAAAATAGTGACCTGGTCTGGAAGGGAGGAGATATTTCTGTGTCGGTCTATTGGCCAATTGGTACCAAGTGGATCCTATCCCCTTGAGGTCATGTTTTGAACACTGATTGAATGGTCTCAGAAAAGGTTGCTTTGGGTATGGGTTGGGGATCAGATTGGGGAAAGACCTTTGGAGAATATTATATCACCACAATATTCTTTTGGGACAGAAATAACTGGACTACAGTCTCATGATCCATATTTGTTGCTGGGTAAAGTCTTGCACTCATAGACCATAGAACAATAGAGTTGGAAGGAACCTCAGATGTCTTCTACTCCAACCTCCTGCTTGAGCAGGAGACTTATATCATTTCAAACAAATGGTTGCCCAGTCTCTTTTTGAAAGCCTTCAGTGATGGAGCACCCACAATTTCTGAAGGCAAGCTATTCCATTGGTTAATTGCTCTCACCATTAGGAAATTGCTTCTCTCCTTGGTTAGTTTCTGTTGTTTATTGTGTTGCTTTTTGGTGCTTTGGAAAATAGTTTGACTCCTTTGTAGGAGCCTTTCAAATATTGGAACAGTACTATCGTATCCCTCCAGTCCTTCTTTTCATTAGACTACACATACCCAATTCCTCACATATCACACTGGCTGGAAAGTGACACTAAAATGCACAAAATTGGATTCTGGTCTCCACTTATAGCATCCATGTCTTCTTTGTATCCCTATCCCAGATATTATCACTTGTTGGGTTTTCTCCTCTTATCTTTCTTTCTCCAATTGTAAGAAAAGCTGACTGCTGCACTTACTGCATTGTTTGCTCAGAGAGAAAATAAGCTGTTTTGTTGCTTAGAATGGAAACTGCTAGTAGTGAGGGGAAAGCAGTTCAGTTTTAGCAAATTTTGGGAATATTTTGAAGATGTATGAAGGAGTTCCAAAAAGGAATCACATCCTCCATTACTTACTGCAAATTGCTATAATATAAACATTCAGTTAGTACCCATCCCTTTCCTAGAAGAAAAATATTTTGAGAAATATTAAAAAGGCAGAATATTATATTTCCCTGGAAACATGTTTTCTTAGAGGCAGGAAGCAGACTCACTCTTAATAACTCCCACCTTTCTTAATAGCCCTAAGCAGATATCAGCATTTAAGAGATAAAGAAATAGCTAGCTTAAGCAAATTCCCTGCAGCAAGGTCTGAACAAAGGTAGGGTTAGCACTCAGCCACAATAGGAATTGCCCAACAAGCCCCTTCATTGCATCACACTCCAAACTTCAACAAAACTTAGCTCAGACAACCTACAGAGTTGGTTGACCACATGACCCCTACAACAACCAATAGAACAGAACAATAGCACAGGAACAGGAAGCTCAAGTTCAAAGCCCAAGATAAGGTATAAATACCCCCACTCTCAACCCCAGGTGGTCAGCTGCCCAGAACTCATGTGGTTCTGCTTCATCAATAAATGGACCCTCTTTCCAATCAGCCTTCAGTCTCCATTTTGTCTCCAGTGCCTTTCTCCCAGCTTGGAACTGGATCTGGATATTTATTCCAACACATTTCCTCTGGAAATGAAATGAGATGAGGAAAATCCTGGCTGGTTGGAATCTTGAACTTGAGTTCACTAGAGAGCAACTTCATATGTTCTTAAGCAATAATTGTGTACAGTGGGACCTTGCTTCTCAGTAAATAGGAACCATCCAATCTTTTTGTAATTTGGAAGTATATAAACATTAGGAAATAAATTAAAATCACTAAATAGCCCCAGAGCCAAACTACACTGCCTGTGTTTATCAGCAGAGATTGTAATACAAACTTGGATTGTTAGACTTCTGGTCAGCTCCAAAGTCCAAATCTTGTGGTTCTTACCATCCTACCTCAATACAAGAATGAGAGATAAGAAGAGCAGCCACAGAATAATGAACATCCTCATATACCCAATGCTGACCAGGATGGGATACGAATCCACGCACAATGGATTAGCAGTTCATTACCTTAACCATTCATCCACCTCATCCACTTATTTACCATCAAAGAGATGGGGTGAATAATGCATTTTCAAAAAGCCTCTTTCACTCACCTGGTGATTTGATGGGTAGGCCTATGTAATTACGCTGCCTATGTATAGAAATGGACTTGCCATTGCCTTCTTCCAGAACAATTTTCATTTTAAAACTTCCCAGTGTTGATATTCTCAGGAGGACTAACTAGAGCCAATCCAGGTACTTTCTAAGTCCAGAAAAAGATTAGCCAATTTCAGTAAGATATACAACATCATTTAATTGTTAAAGTGGTTTCTTGAATATATAAAACTGTACGGTTGAAAGATATTGAATAATATTGCTGTAGGAATAATTGTTCTCATGAGAAAGCCTCTCTCCTCCCCCTCCCAGAACAGACAATTTAAAGTAGAAAATCTAAAGTACACAGTTTAGAGTAGGAAGGCTGGAGAGTGGAAAGAAGATGCAGACCAGGGCTATCAAAGGGGAGGCATGGTGGAATCATGTCTTTGAACGCCACACTTTTTTTAGCTGCTTTGTATGTGTAACAAAAGATGCATTTAGAAAAAACATCAGGGCTTCAATCAATCTTGAAGGCACCACACACACACACACACACACACACACACACACACCACTTACTACTTTACAACATTGTTCATTCTAATTAATGTTTTGATTTTTATTAAAGATGTTGCTTTCCATAATTTTAGCTGAACACAGAGGTCACCTTGTATTAAAAATTTGACTTGGAATAATTTTCAGAAGGCTAAAATAAACTGGGTGAATTGTGCCACCTGCTGGTTCTACATTCTGCCTGAAAATTGTTTGGAAAGTCAGAGAGGCACAAAATCATTTTCTATCCTATTCTCCACAAATATAAAGAAATACAATCATTGAGAAGCAATGGCTAGTTTTCAAAATATTCAGACAGTAGCAAACAGTCATGATTTTTCTGTTCCATTGGATGTGCCAATTATAATACATGTTTCAGAGGCAATATTTAGCTTCTGCAATATTCCAGATGCTTTTAGTCATTGTTCCCTCTGCAGCTTCTTTGCAGTTCCTTTCATTTGCAGCAGTGTTGCCTGCCATTTGTGCAAGTGCCAATCACTTGTTCGTGGTGGAAACAAACTCTCCGGCAATGCCCATGAATGTTGCGGCATGCCAAGCTGTCATAAAGGTTCCCCTTTGCTATTCAAAACAAAAAACAAAAAAAAGAAGAAAGACAAAAAAAAAAAAAGAAAGAAAGAAAGAAAGAAAGAAAGAAGGAAGGAAAAAAAGAAAGAAAGAAGGAAGGAAAGAAAGAGGTGTTAATTAGTCTGGAAAGAAAATTTGCAGGAACACTGGGAAAATGATTGTTCCTAGATTGTGCTGGTACTGGTGCAGAACCCAAATTTAACATCTTGTTATATAAAATATACTTGACTGTTAATAGCCTTCCTTGTGACATTCTATGGAAGTGAAAGTTGAACTTTAAACAAGCAGAATAGGAAGAGTATTGATATCTGTGAAATTTGCTGTTGAAGAAGATTCCTGAGAATATTGTTGACAACCAAAGAAACACATCCATGCACCATTGAACAAATCAACTGACAGTTCTCCTTTGAAGCACAAAGGACTAGACTCAAATTATCCCATTTCAGACACATTATGTGAAGAAAACCCAACTGTCTGGAAATGGCTCCAGTGCTGGGAAAGACAATGGAATGGGATGATTAGGCGCCAACCCAAAGCAACTAGCAGCAAAGTGGATGGACTCAATTACTTTGCATTGAATGCAAAGCTTCAATCACACAGTCGCAGTCAATGACTTGACTGTTTTGACCTTCTCCCCCATGGATATTCCTGAATGCAGCAAGAAAGATGGGGATGCAGGATTCTTCCTTCACAGCAAGTGATAGATTTGTTCCATTTAGTCTCAATTGTCTTTTAGCATCAGCTATCCCACGTATTTATAGCAGAGGGTGGAGAAGCAAGGACAAATCCATTGGGTTTTCTCTTCCATTATATGTCTGTTGTGACTTTAAGTGAACTGAATTTCCTTATTCTTACCTTTCCCCAGTTTCTTTTTTTGTAAGTGAAACCTAGTTCAACTAACAAAGCAACTGGCCTAACACCTCCTATGAAACTAATAAAATAAGAAAGCCCATCACCATCATTAATATCGAATAAAAATACAATTTACCTCCGCTATGTCTACCTACTGTTTGTCATTCCAAACCATATCCAGGCTGCAAAACCAGTGGATGGCAAGAAAGCATTGAGAATTTGCTTTATTTTCTGCAGCTCAGTTACAGTGTGGCATCTGATTAATCTAGGGGAATAAATTAGATGTTTCTAATCCTTATTTTACATCTGGAGGACAGAAGAAGCTAGACTAAAATTCTGACCTATTTACCCCATCCTGGTTGAGCCTTTGTTTCTCACCTGGAATAGGCTGGCAGAGAAAGAGGAAGAGGGCCCAAAGCATAAAAATGATCCTCATGTTGTTTTGGATGAATAGAGTCAGATGGTCTTAGCAGGAATGATCATGTGGAGTGTAACTGCTGAAAGCCTCTGCATTTATAGAAAAAGTTGGGGAAGCTTTTTCAGTGATAAGTGAGGAAGGTGGCCAAAACACTAACCATTTCAACATGGATTCAGACAAACATAACCTTTTGTGGGATGGTTTAGTCTGTTGTGACAAAGTTCAAACCAGTCTTCATGTGGATCCATGCCAGAAGTTTTTCCTCCACTTCTGGCTCTGTTTTAATCCATGTAAAACTTTAGGTTCAGCAGGTGAGTTAGCATGCAATGGAAGCATTTATGAAGGTCACTGATGCCTCCTCTGTACCATATGGATTATTTTCTTTTGTTCCCATCTGATTTCTGCTAGTTTTACTGTTCTTTTTGTCTCCTGCTGTTTTTCTTGTTTTGGACATTTTAAACAACATCATTGGGAGGTCAGGTCTATATATGCAACTTGAATCTACTTCCTTGTAATTTCAGCTTTTGGTTCTGGTTCTGCTCTCTGGGTGATAAAAAATATTTCACTTCCTTCTCTTACCTTTAGATATATGAAGATTGTGACCTTATCTCCTTTCAGTTTTCTCTCCTGCAGGCTAACATACCTGTTCCTCCAGCGATTTAAGTTTCTAATCCTTTCATCATCTTGGTAGCTGAAATCTTGTCTAGAACAGTATTCTAAATGGAGTCTGACTAAGGCAAAGTTGAGTGAAACAATTATTTCCTGGATTCTATGTTCCCATTAGTAAATATCCAAATCACACCTGCCATTTTAGCAGCTGCATCACTGTTGCTTGGTATTCACCATGGGATTTACAAGAACACCCCGTTTGTTTTCATATACAGTATGAAATCATCCTATATTTGTGCTTTTTTAGTTTTAACTGCAGATGTATGGCTTTATATTTCTTATTGATGTTCCTCTTGTTCAGTTTGTTTCACTGTTCTGTCTTATACAGATCTTTTTCAATCATCTTTCTTCTAAAATAATAACTGGTTCTAGTTTGGGTGATCAGCAGGTAACATTTAGACCAGGGGTGTCAAACTTGATTTCACTGAGGGCCGCATCAGGGTTGTGTTTGACCTCAGGGGGATGGGGTAGTTGTGGCCAGGGTGGGTGTGCCCAGCTTGATATCACTTGTGTCAGGGGCGCCTGTGGCACGAGCAATCTGCCAGCAAAAACGGAGCTTGGGAGGGCTGCATCTTCACTGGCAGAGGCACCGTGGGTCAGTCCTTCGCTATTTCCCGGGTGGCCCTGTGGGCCAGATCTAAACACCCCGCAGGCTGGATTCAGCCCCAGGGCCTTGAGTTTGACACTCCTGGTTTAGACAGTTCTTAGGCTTTAGGATAAAGCTTAAATTAACCCCGGATTAGCAGTATTTGCTGAATATTCTGCAGAAAAGGAATAATGTTGTTGCTGCTGTTGCTAATGGACAATTCCAGGACAAAGCTGATGACACTCTACTTAATACATTTTTAATCTAATATGGAATGATTTATGAGTATGTTTTGGATGTGGTCATTTATTCAGTTATGAATCCTTCCATTCAATTGTTTTATCACGTTACATTTTATTAATAGAATATCATGAGAAATGTCAGATGCTTTGGTGAAGTGAAAACGCATTGTGGGAATTGCATTTCATGGGTCTATAAAACTAGTAACTGTTTAAAAAAGGAAATCAAGCTAGACAAGGTAGGACTAGCTTGTGATTTCTTAGTTTTAGTTAGTTGCTGCCTTCTCATCCAATATATCCTGCTCCAGAAATTTGTCCAATATAGACAAGAAGTTAACAGGTTTGTAATTTCTGCTCTTTTTAAAAAGACTCTGCATTAGCTCTCTTCCACTATTCATGAGTTTTTCAGAGGTTCTCAAGCACAACAGTCAGCAATTCTGTGTTTACCTCTGCTGAGACCCTATATAATTTTGGTGTTGGTGATTTTTTTGTCCATCTCGTGATATAAAGAAATAGTGTTTCAAATATTGTTTTTGGAATAGTCTAATGTACTGCTGACTGGAAAATTATTACTGAGTTTTGAGTTCATATTGCAGGAGATGGGAAGAAAGGAGAGTTTCTGAATGGGAAAACAGCCTTTCCAATGGCTTCAGACCTCCAAGGTTGCAAATGAGTTAGACTCATAATCAAACCAAAGGAAAATCAGCTCAACTATACTCAGGTGCAAATATTAGAGTGGTGCTGAAGGTCCATATTTTGACCCAACTCATTTCTAGGACATGAGTTATCATTTTTATGCTCTCCAGATGTTTTGGATCATAATGCCTATCATCTCTAGGAAGCACAGAATTTTTATCACCTATCTAAAGGAATTAAAAGGAGTAATTAAGTAGAGAAAACAAAGTAATCTCTAATCCTTGGAGGTAAGACATGACTTATATACAGTTTAACACAGGAAAGTAGTATGAACACACTTGAAGCTACCTTCCCTATGGAATTTTATACAGTATTTATATAATATAATATTGTCTTTGCAAAAGTGCTCAAGTTAATGCCAAGAACAGAGTGTACAACTGACAAAAAGTTCAATCCTTTTCCAAGGCACATGTTGCCCTTGTTTGCCTCCTGACTCAGCTGAGATTAGATAAGAATATTAGATAGTTCAACAATTGAACCAAAGTCCTTCAACTGCAAGGTTTTTTTTTGGGTTGGTGACCAAATTTCATGCACAGGACAGAAGGACAAGTTTGGGGTGATTTTCCTGTAGACAAAGGCAATACCTTTTATAAATACCCTTGCCAACTTTCCCTGCTGAATGGGGATTAATAGTTGGAGAAAAATAATTATCAAAATAATACAAATAAAAATAAGAAGCAGTCCTTACAACTAAGTCTTGTGCAAGAATACAATATTTTGAACGTTTAATTTAGGGAAATTTTACCAGGGGGGTAACAGATAGGTGTCAAGCTGTCAAATGATGGGGAGAAAGTAGGGAGATGCTTTTGTCTCCTTTATAACACTGGAAGCTGGGCTCATGAAATGAAAGTAAAATATGGAAATACAGAAAAGCAAAAAAAATTCTTTCTTCACATGACTTTTAGTTAACAGGAAATTTGGTATCAAAAGAGTTAGTGGCTGTTATGTTTTTAAAATTATTTTAAAAAAGTAGGACTACACAGCTGCTAAATTTCCAATGCAACATAGCAGGGCTTTCTGGCTATTTATTTGGCTACCTTCTGCAGTCTTGCTTCTGCGGTCCTGTGGGTGTTCTGTGGTCAGGCCTGGGAGGGCTGCTTGGGGGATCCTGGGGCTGGGGTGGGAAAGTTGAGTGAGAATTTGTTGGTCCCTTTCCCCCAAATGACAGCTGGCAGGGGAAGAGTGGCTCTCTATCTGGTGGGTGAGAGCAACTGGGCAGGGTGCCATTTATGCATTGAGTGGACGTATTCTGAGTGTCCCCATCCCATTGCAGACTTCCCTGCTCACATACAGAGTGAAGCAACTTTTGAACAGTCTTCTTGTTGGTAATTTTCTTTTGTTATTGTTGGTATTTCATTTGTCTAATTCCAAGGGAACATGGTTGAAAGGAAGAAGCTATTCTGTAAAGCACTATGAAGTGGTATATAAGTCTAAGTGCTATTGCTATTCTACATGGGAAATCTTGCATGCGGGCTTTCAGTCATATCTGGCCCAGTATGCATTTGCTAACTTTTGGTCTGGTCTAGCACAGATTGTGCTAATCTCCTAGATCAGGAGTCCCCAATTCCTGGTCTGTGGAGTGGCACTGGTCCATGGCATGCCAGAAACTAGGCTGTGCTAACAAGTGACGCCCCATCCATGGGGTGCAGGCAGCAATGAAACCCTACCCCCTCTGGTCCGTGGAAAAACCTCTCTCCACAGAACCGGTCCCTGGAACTCAAAATATTGTTTTAGATGGTTTTGCTTGTCTCCAGTAGGTGATGTTTTTGAAACATATATAAATACAAGTCTTCATTGAACTATCATGGCTAGAAAGAAGCTTTTTATCTTTACCATTGAAACAAATGTTTCTATGTAAGAATCAGGATGAATATATTGAATCACTGGTGATATTATCCATGAATAAAGCCAAAATGGCAACAATAATATAAATTACAGTATAGCGGGGACAGTAATAAATGAAGGAATCTTTAACAAATGGTTAATTGCTTTAACTGTTTTGAATTTTATTTATATAGATTTGTTTATGTTATGTTGTTTCCACTTGTTGCTTCATTAGTTTTATTTTAGCTTGTGAACCATCCAGTCATAAATGTAAAATGGATGGCTATATACATTGCATGAAATAAAATAAAACAAATATGGAAGATACAGAGGATAAAGGAGCCATCATGGCACAGTGGTTAGAATGCAGTATTGCAGGCTAATTCATCTCACTGCCGGGAGTTCGATCCTCACCGGCTCAAGGTTGACTCAGCTTTCCATCCATCCGAGGTCAGCAAAATAAGGACCTAGATTGTTGTGGGCAATAGGCTGACTCTGTAGATGTCCTAGAGAGTGCTCTAAAGCACTATGAAGTGATATACAAGTCTAAGTGCTATTGCTTTTGCTATTGCTAAATCAGGTGATAAATATTGCTGGATTAGAAGGGAAAGGAGAAGACCTTTTCCCAGTGGATTCCTTTTTAAATTGAAGATTTGGCATCAGAATGGGCTCAATTGGTGATAAGAAAAATTTAAGTGCTCATTCCCTAGGTAGACTAGGGTATGTCATAGGGATCAGATCAGTACCTGCCACTCTAATTATTTTTTTTACTGGAAGTCCTCCAAAGAAAAAATCTGCAAGCGTGTTTTAAAATTAAATCTTCTCCCATTTTGTAATTTACAATAACCTGAAAGCAGAATCAACAGGACTGGCAGAAGCCTAGAGTTACACAAAGAACAAAACCAGAGGGTGGGAAGGATGGATTGTGTGCTACCTGGAAGGAAATAAATTAATAATCAAGAGGTATGTTGAGAGTCAGTATAGTGAGGTCAGGAAATATTGAGCTACACAAGGGGGATTGAGGTTCAATCTCCATTTATCAAGAGAGCTCACTAGATATATCTGCACACTGACTCTTCCTCTTTCTTTCCTTAGGGAAACCAATGTGAATTTGCAGGCAGAAGATGTAATTTAAATACAATATATGCATTAATGAACAAATTAAAGGGATGTTCAAATCCTTTCTCAAAAAGATATTTAGCTAATAAAATCCAGAGGTTTACATATAGTAGCAAAAATGTGCAAATCACGGCCATCTGCCAGTTATTTTGCAACCTGGATGTGGTTGCTCCAAAAACATCTTAAGGAGGAAGAGTCAAACATCACATCTTCAAACTTTTTAAAGAAAATGGCATGTGCATAAAACAAAACTTTACCAAAACATGTTAGCAAATGCATCACTTATCTATCTGTCCATGGATCTAGTGCTAATTTCTCCAGGTGGCTGTTCTCTGTAGAGCTGGTTTCGGTTTTTTACAACATATTTTTTGAATCTTGGAGCAATTCCCAATCTGTACTTCATTTTCCTTGCAGGTGTTAGTTTCACAGGTTCCACCTCGGAAAAGGCAGCCCAGTGTGACAAAATCCCCTTTGCCTGCATGGAGAGACAACACAACTATTATCCATGTCAGATAACTTCCCAGCAGTCATCAATGTTCTCTCAGTGTCCTTGGAATGATGCCTCCCCAAATTTAATTTAATCAGAATAGAGCTGGAAGGGACCTTGGAGGTCTTCTACTCATCCATGGTATCCTTGTGTTGGAAGAAATATCCATCTGGTTCAGTTCCAAGCAAGGAGAAAGACACTGGAAACATGGAGGCTGATTGGAAAGATGATTTAATGGAGCAGAACCATCAAGCACATAGTCCTGGTGCAGCTGACCACATGTCGAGAGAAGGTGGCTTTTATACCTCCTCTTGGGCTTTGAACTTGAACTTCCTGTTCCTGTGCAAGAAAATGTATTCTATTGCCTGCTGTCAGACTCCCATGGGGCTATGCAGTGGTCTAGCTGAGGTTGTCTGAGATAAGTTTGGTTGAAGTTGCTGGGTGATGATGTAATGAAGAGGCTTGTGTTCTGAAAGGGTGTTGGCCAATTTCTATTATGGCTTAATGGCTTTGTCCTGGTTTGGATCTTGAGTGAGGGCTAATCCCATCACCCTGGAGCTCAAGGTCTTTTGTTTTGTAGATAGGCTGGCCCAGTCCTGGGGCTATTAAGGAAAGTGGGGACTGCTTTCCAAGAGCATGTTTCTCCTTTAGGGAAATATAATATTCTGCCTTTTTAATATTTCTCAAAATATTTCATTCTTCTAAGAGAGGGGTGGGTGCTAACTTTCTACACTTGGGTCTGCTGTGATTCCAATTTCTAATACAGTATTTCCAGGGCTCTCAGTTCATTAATGTTGGTTGGTAATTCTTAAAGTTTTAGTCTCAGTACATTTGGAAGTGGCTGGGTTGGACATGTTACTCCATGATCCCAGGTTTTTGGGAAAACTATGGTTGTGCTGCATTTCATATGAGAAGCCCCTTGTAGAAACCTTACTACAGTCTAGGTAGTTGACTGAAATGTTAGGAGTTTCTTGAAAAAAAATACTGCGTGATTGGGATATTTCTCACCTGAACTGGCTAGGAAAGACAAGATGACACTGACAAAGAATATGCAAATCATCTTCATGGCTGTCAGTCTCTTGACCTGATTAGAATTTTGTATCTAAAAGTTGAAAACAAAACATGCTTTCATAACAGGAATTTGGATGACTCAAGCCAAAATGTAACTGTTCATTTCTAAGCAATCTTATTTCATTAGTGTTGATTATTACAAAATGTTAGTTAGGCCTTTGAAAAAAATGGACTTGGATCAGTAAAGTCTGTTCAGAAACGTGTATGTATATTTCATGTTTTCCCTACAAAAAGGCCTCTTTAAATATAGTGCATAATACAAATTATGGAGTGATTTGGCAGTAAAAACAAAATAGATAAAACGAGTTAAGAAAATGCTTCAATTAGGGAATAACATATACTTTAAAAAGAATATTTGTTTAGTGCAAACAGCTTGAGATACAACTGTCTTTTGCAAATCACATCCAGTCATGCATAAATACCATTGCTAATTGCCACATATTCATGTGTGGATGAATTTATTCTCCTTAGTGCAATTTTGAACTAATAAAATCCCTGTGTGGACCAATATATCTACTTTAGGCAATTGAACAATATTTTAATTGCTTTATTTAAAAAAATACTACTAAAGTATAGAACTGCTATATTACAATTTCAATTGTACTATATTATTCAGCTAAACCAAAAAACAACATACGTTAAAGTATAGTGACTAAAAAAATAACAATAGAAAGGCATGAATTTTAACTGAGATTTGGGGCCAAGCACCTTATTTCAGAATTCTACTGAAGGGGCAGGCAAGAGATGTTTGAGTTCTAAGCATAAAGGACATCAAAGGAAAATGGACAGAGTTAAAAGGCATACTTTGAAGGACACAAGGAAAGCAAATCCTCTCCAGGGTTTAGTGGTATTGGAGCCTGTAGGAAGGATTCAACATGTCATCCCAGCTTATCGGTTCAGTTCTAAATTCTACTATGTCATAAGAGGTAAGTTAAGAAAAATTCCACGCAGAAGGTCTAAACCAGTGTTTTGCAAATATGGTAACTTTAAGATGTGTGGACTTCAACCCACAGAATTGCCCAGCCAACCATGCTAGCTGGGTAATTCAAGAATCTAGCAGATGGAGTCCATACATATTAAATTTGCCACATGCTGGTCCAAATTTAACCATATTATGCTAGAAATCAGTTACAGATGCCGGGAATTAATTAATTACTTCCATGCTACATTTTGGGGGATACTTTCCAGCTCTGACTAAAGCAAGGGTACCTGCACCTACTCCAACTTGCTTCTTTTCACATTTCTTGCTTTGCCACCCAGTACATCTGAGCTTGCCAGATAACTACCCATGTGAACACATGGGTCTGGGCAGCTTACACCATTAAACAAATAAAATATGTACAAAGAGAAATTCAAAATAAACAAGAAGTAAAATACATAGCAGCTGAAGAATTATAAACCTAAAACTTAAAACATAGCATGGCAATGGACTCTGTCACAATCCAATTTTGTCCT
The DNA here is from genome assembly GCF_049901735.1 of Notechis scutatus. NCBI lineage: Eukaryota > Metazoa > Chordata > Lepidosauria > Squamata > Elapidae > Notechis > Notechis scutatus. The sequence goes on from NC_142009.1 coordinate 31,556,514, forward strand.
GACCTTTTTTGAAATACCTGTTGTAAATGTTGCGGCTAACTGATTATCTAGGCATGCTTTGGGTTGAAAAGCTGTGAAAACTTCAACAACTTCTAGTGATGTGACTTCTCAGGCTATTCCATTGACATTTGTTATGCACTTGACATTGTACAGAATAACACTGGAGATCTTCTAGTCCAATTTCCCGCTCAAGCAAAGTCCGTATACCATTTCAGACAAGCGGTTGTCCAATCTTTTCTTAAAAATCTCCAGTGTTGGAGCAGCCACAACTTCTGAAGGCAAGCTGTTCCACTGATTAATTGTTCTTTTTTAAAAATAAAGTTTTATTGAGTTTTAACAAAACAAATAAAACATCTTATTTGAGTACAGCATGGTTCCGGGTTATCACATTTCCATACAGACACAATTTCATATGCATATTCATCTTATATATTCAGCTTCATATCTTATTACTCTTTTTCCAACTTCTCACTATTTCTCCCTTTACTTCTCTTAATTTTCTTTTATGATTATCTCATTTTCTTCTTATTTAATTGTATTTCTTTTACCTAAATTTCTATATCTTTTTATTCATTATACTTATACTTTCGTCTGTCTTGTTTACAATTTCATTATGTTCTCTTCCAACATTCTTAAAAAGCAAAATTCCCTCTATGATTGCCAATCGGAGTGCAACACCTTTAAGTCTTATTGTTATTATCATATAAAATTTCATTGAACATTAAATTTATGCATTCTAAAATTATAACATTCAAATTTCTAATATCTATTTTATATCATGTAAATCTCATCATTCAGACTCTGCTTGGTACTTCCCCTTAAAAATGTAAAAAGAAAAATTCTAAAAACATAGCAAAAACAATGTGTGTGTGTGTATACACACACATACACACACACACACACACATTAGTAAACAAAATAGTTATTCAAATTCATTCTAGTACTGGTATGAACCTTGTAAATCTTTCACGTTTCTTTTCAATATTTATCAATCTTTGAGAACAGTTAAAATATTTCCCTCCCTTCTTCATTATTACTTAACTGTTAATAAGCATACAATTGGATAATCATACAGTTTTATCTTATAAGTTATTTACTATTAATAAGCAAAATAATTATTCAAATTCATTCTAGTAACTGGTATAAATTTCCTTATAAATCTTTCACATTTCTTTTCAATATTTTATCAATCTTTAGAAACAATTACAATGTTTCCCTCTCTTCTTTATTATTGCATTAATTATAAATAAACATACCATTACATAACAATACAGTTTTATCTCATAGATTATTTACTTATTTCATTTCTAACTCATTACAGTATTCTACTGTCACAACACTATCTTTTGTACCTTTGCAGAATCCTCACTTTTAACTTAATTTAGCCATTGTCTCTATGTTTTCTAGCTGAGCAAATACCTTTAATCCTAGTACGTTTCCCCTTTTTCTTTATTTCCTGTTTTTGTCCCTCATGAGTTCTTTCCCTTTCTATCTTCCCCCCTTTTTCTCATCCCTTTTTTTATACCCTTCTCTCTCTAATTTTCTCTTCTGTGGTTTTCTTTTCTGCTTCTCCTTGCTGTTATATTCCTTTTCAGACTATTTTTCTTTTTGGCTGTTCCCTTTAATCTCAAACCTTTAACTCCTTTCCCCCTTTTTCTCTTTATTACCACACTTTGCATTATTTGATCATTGAAAATGGCTTCTTCTTTGTCCCGCCCTTCTTCTTGCTCTTGAAGCTTTTCCTTTTGCTTTTCATAGTTCAGGATCTCCATTTCAAGAAATTCAAATACGAAGCCAAAGGATCTTCCTCCCCTTTCTGCATCTTCTTTCTGTTTTTTAAGACTCACCTTCAATTCCTCCAGGAGTAATGCCATTTTAAACACTTTTGAACAACCACCCAATTGACTTTAAATAAAAACAGAAGAAGAAAGAAAAGATCAATGCCAAAGACTTTTTTTATATCACCAAATCAGACTGTTCCTTCTTGTTTCTTTCCTTTACTTTTCCTTTCTGTGGGTTACTGTATCTTTTAATAAGGTTTCAGTTACAATGTATCCTCGGGAGTCTTTTCAAAGTTTTGTTGTTAATCCTCTTTATTTTTCCAGGTGGCACTCCATTTTTCCATTATTCCAAGTTCCACCCTTTTGCCTCCACTCTTCTCCTTTTTAGGTCTTTAAAATGACCAAGGAAAAAATCTTTATTTTCCTTTTGACACTTAAATTTCAGCTTAAAGTTGCCTATTAGTGTCAAAGTAAATTAATATAGATTTCTTTCCATATCATTTGTAATTGTCAATATAAAGGTTAAAAAAAGGATTTTTAACCCCCTTTTTCTCCCTCCTTCGCCACTTAAAAGTCTTATTTCAGAAGTATCCCTCTAAGTACTTTTAGATTCAGGGTACCTTGCTTAGATGTTCTCTGTTGTTTAGCCCAGTCTGTCCTGCTTTCCTCTTTGTCTTCCTCCTGCACAATCTTATCCAGTCGGGTTCTTCTTTGAGGTGGCCATTTCTGACCACCACTGCAACCGCCTTCGGGAAGGGGAGTTTAGACCAGCCAAGGAGGAGAGATGTGGCTCCCCTCCACTTGGCTAGCAATCTCCCCCCTCTTCACTACGGAGTGGCTTCAGCCCCGAATCCAAAGGATCAGGGCGCTCCAGCAGCAAGCACAGATCAAAACCGCGCACGATCGTGGATTTTGGTTTGTCGCTGAAGAAACCCAAACCGGACTGATTAATTGTTCTGTTAGGAATTTTCTCCTTATTTCTAGGTTGGTTCTATCCTTGATTAATTTCCATCTATTGCTTCTTATTCTGCATTCAGGTATTTTGGAGAATAGGTTGACTCCCTCTTTGTGGCAGCCTCTTAGATATTGGAACACTGCTATAATGTCATCCCTAATTCTTTGCATTAAACTGGACACATTCAATTCTTGTAATCACTCTTCATATGTTTTAGCCTCCAGTCCCCTAATCATCTTTGTTGCTCTTCTCTGCACTCAATCTAAACATCTCTTTTTATATTGTGGCAACCAATACTGGATGTGATATTCCAAGTGTGGTCTTGCATTATAAAGTGCTACTAACAAGACATTATAAAGTGGTACTAATACTTCATGTGATCTTGATTCTATCCCTGTGTTAATGCAGCCTAGGACTGCCTTAGCTTTTTTGGTAACTGCAGCATAGACTCTCCATAGACACAGTACTGGCTCATATTTACAGTAAATGTTTGTCCACTAGAACTCCAAGATCCCTCTTGCAGTTACTGCTGTTGAGCAAAGTTTCACCTTGTCTGTACCTGTACATTTGTTTTTTTTTTCTTGCCTAAGTGTAGAACCTTACCTTTCTCATCATTGAATTTGATTTTGTCGGTAGGATTCAGTGTTCAAGTCTGTTGAGTTCCTTCTGTATCTTCAGCCTATCTTCTGGTGTGTTAGATAGTCCTGCTAGCTCTGTGTCATCTGCCAAGTTGATGAGTTCACCTATTCCCTCATCTAAATCATTTTTTCCGGGTAGAAAGCTCACCGGAAGCACTTTTTCATCAAAAAAAGATGGCGGCGCCAGCGCTTCCGGTGAGCTTTTCCGGGTAGAAAGCCATTTCTACCAGGAAAAGCTCACTGGAAGCGCTGGCGCCATCTTTTTTTGATGAAAAAGTGCTTCCGGTGAGGTCACCGGAAGCACTTTTTCATCCAAAAAAGATGGCGGCGCCCAGCTGATGCCGGTACCGGGCCGCGGCGCCCAGCTGATGCCGGTACCGGCCCGCGGCATAAAAAAGGTTGGGGATCACTGGTCTAACCCACATTTTTCTTTCTTTATCAAGTAGTAGGTTGTTTTCTACTTTATCAAATGCCTTATTTAGTCCAAGTAAATTATGTCTACAACATTTTGTGGTTTCACTAATTTAGTCACTTTGTCAAAGAATGCAATAAAATGTGACTGGCATGATCTGTTTTTACAAATCCATGTTGGCTTCTGGTTATAAGTTTGCTTGCCTCCAGATGTTTGCAGTTTCATTGCTTGATTATCTTTTCCAGTATCTTCTCAGGTATTGATGTCAGGCTGATAGGTTTGTAGTTTTCTCACTCTTTCAGCACTTCAATTTGAACTCATCTAGGGTGTATAGGTGTTCTCTTACCATTTTCTTGCTTATTTTGATTTGCATTTTACAGTATTATTGATAGGTTGGACTGTTTTTTCCTTTGGAGTACAGACAGATATAAAAAAATAAATCAAGCAGTTCATTTTCTCCCTGCTGCTTGTCACCGTTTTGCCATTTTTTCCCATTATGGATCAATTGTTTCCTTGATTTTTTTCCTTTTTTTTCATGTTGAAAGAAGCTTTTTAAAAATTATTTTTAACATGTTTATTTTGAGCTTAAACTTTTCCTGACTTTATCTTTGCATGTTTGGGCTCATCACTTTTTAAATGCAATATTTTATAACACGTTTCAGTGGTTATGAATTGCTGCCTGATTACATGTTTATTCTTTATACATCCTTGTAAAGCATTTTGAATATTGAATATAATAACAAAGCAGGTGTTCATGTGGATCAAATACATGGCAATGTAAACTTCATTATGTATGCATGAACTTGGCAAACTCTAGAACTGTTGGAACAAAATGCCAGATGTTAGTGGTGGGATAGGCTTAATATTGACATCACTTGTGGGGAAAACCGTAGGATGAAGGATTAGATATGTTGTCCCTTTGAGTTATTTATAAAAAATAATAAAGGCAGGATAAATTGACTATGGGCCTCACATTTATGGATTGTTAGTTTAGTATAATTAGGCCATGTGTAATTGAGACTGGATTTTAATATAGGTTTTATCTATTATCTATTATTTTATTCTAGAATTTTTAATTGGATATTCACTGAATGTTTTTATTTGTTCTGGTCTCTGGTTTATGACACTAATAAACTGAATTGAATAGAATAAAGGATATTTTTTTAAAAAGAACTGGAAAAGTCATTTTAAACAGGAAAATGGCACTCAGGAAGAACACACATAAGTTTAAGAGCAAAAAATAGCTTTTATTAGGAAGGCAGTGTAATTTTTAGCCAGGGGAAAGGGGACAGAAGAATCCTCCCTTATTCATTGGTCTTTCCATCTTGCCAGGACACTCTCTTAATTACATTACTTCATCCCGGCAACAGATCATAGTGTGGTGATAACAGGTCCCAATTTGTTCTTCACCCTCACTGCAGTCATCATACCGGCAAATCCCACCTCTCCGAAGGCAGTGGCTCACAAATCGGACCATACGTTCGCCATTTCCTGCAGAAAAGAGAAGATCTTATGAATTACTTTTTAATTTTCTTTCCAATGCAGTAATATTTGAAAGCAGTTACCACATCACGGCTTTCCTGTTTCTTTTATCCCCAACATTTGATAGCCAGAATTAGACTGTCTTTGTCTATGGAAGTTCCATGTTGTTTTTCATGACTATTGTTTGGAGTTTGTGTGAATTTGCCTATTTCTATTAGAAAATTGTCAGAAAATAATTGTCAGTCACTAGCTCTTGTGATGAATTCCATCAGATAATTTTATATATGTGAAGTAATGCTTCTTTGTAAAGCACTTACCATTTTAAAGAGACAAGTCTGGGGCTTTATGACTTCATAAAGGAAAAAAATGCTCACAATATTGTGTGCATTGGAAGAAAAAACCCACATAACACTCCCCTCCATTTTTTCCCCAGTGATGTGCCAAATGTGCCAAGATTTAAATCAAGAATCTGGAAAGGTATACTAAGTAGATTGCTGAATAAACAAGGAAATGTCATGAGTCTCTAGAACATATAACAAATATAAACTTAATGTAAACCACCCCACCCTTGATTGCAGGAAGTACGATTTCAGCAACAGAGTGGTCAATGTCTGGAACTCAATACCTGATTCTGTTGTCACCTGCTCAAACCCCCACTCCTTTACCCTCAAACTAACCTCTATTGACTTCACCCCATTCCTAAGAGGTCTGTAAGGGGTGTGCATAAGCGCACAATCATGCCTACCGTCCCTGTCCTATTGTTCCCAATTATTAGTTCCTATTTCTTATATTTAAACTTATATTTATTCTTATTTCTATTGTATTGTAAGCTTTTGACAAAATAAATAAATAAAATAAACAACTAAATCCTTAAGTCTGTTTAGTCTCTGCTGTGTAGTTTTAGTGGAAAACTACTGATCACTTTTATACATGTTCTGCTGGATTCTCCATTAATGCTACTAAATGAAGTCCATTTGAAAGTATTGTCTTTACCACGAATTTATACCTTAGGATTATGTCCCATTATCATCAGGAATTCCAAAGAATTTTAAAGCACATTTTCCTTGTACCTTGACCATAAATTATTGCTTTAGGGCAAGCAAAAGTGAGATGTTTTTCTAGTATCTGAGTGTTTCAAAGCTGGGAAATGGATCCTGAGTTTGGTTTCCTTTCTGCAATAATAATATTTGACTTCCAAGACAGAGTTGTGGCTTTGTGAGTGCATCTTACCTGAGCTCACTAAGAGCATTGCAAAGAAAAGGACAATTGCAAGGTGGCAAATCTTCATGGCTGTGTCAAACTCAGTCTGCTGGGTTAAACTGGGAGGATCAAATAAGGAAGACCATCATTGTAATCTTTTTATATGCTGACAACCGCTATTAAAATAATATTTAATTGTGATTATAAAAATCTGGGGGTTGGCAATAGAGCAAAACAAATGACTTCAGATGATTTTTATTATAATTGGCATAATATTCAGTCATCAAAGCTTGGTGGCAGTTGTGGTTATATGAAGAAATCATCAGACTGATGAAGGCTAAAATCTATAAATAATTATTTCCCCCCCTCTTCCTGCAAGACTCCATATTCCTTCTATTTTTTTCTACCCGTACAACACATTTTTTTCGAACAACAATCAAAACTTTTCCTAAAATCTTTCTGAATTATATAGTTATATATTAATTTGGAGATAAGATGCAGCTTTAAATCTCTTGTAGCATGTGGTTTAGCTTATTAGGATGTATTTTATGTCTTTTTTTACAGTAAGCCACCCAAGAATTGCATAAGCAAGCAGCATATAAATGTTGATTATTAGTGAATGACTCTATGGATGTTTTTATTACCATTCATGTCATATTTCTTGCCCACATGTGTGTTTCACTGTGAGAGGTATTCATTCTATCATTCACTTTTTCAAAAACCAATTATTTAATCCACTTTAAGAATCCAATTTATCAAGCTATTTAAATCAAGCTGTGTCTTATGTTGTTGTATTTTGGTAATAGGTAATCAGATTTAATTTGCTATGATTAAATTATATGAAGAATAAACTACTTATAGATGTTTTCATGACATTTGATACAATTGGGGATATATTAATAACAATCTAAAAATAGAAAAATGTGATATTTAATTAGAAAATAAAACATATAGGATAGGAATATGTTCTTTAATTTATTTTTACATATAAAAAGGGAAAGTCAGATCCAGAAAGGTGCCTGAATATTTTGGATTTTCTGGAAGAGAATCACTGATCTAATTTTCTGATAGTTATTTTACCAGGCCAATATGTATAGGTGAATGTATTGACCAAATTTAATACAGTTTACATTAACTAATTAGGACTTATCATTTAACTTATCTTCTAAATCACCTTCCCCAACATGGTATTTTTTGAATTTGTCCACTGTTTCCCTAACCAGAATGGTCAAACAGGCTGGTGGGAATGGAGGCTATAGTTAAATGCATCCATACAACAGCAGATTGGGAAATCCTAATCAATATCAGTAGTTCTATTCCAATGATTGGCTTTCTGGAATTATTTTGGGTGAATTGAAATAGAGGTAGGCACAAGTGTAAATGTTAAAATTGCATAGAATAATTCAACATTTCTATCAGGTTGTGACCCAACTGGTCTTACCTCTTTCTCTCTTTAGTACTTCTCTCACTGTGATTCTAACCAACTCATGCTTGGAACTTCTAGTATGACATAAGATAATGAAGACCTCTTTTGCTATAGGCTGAATAAAATCTCGGTTCCAGAGCTACTGAGCCAATCGGAGCACATATGTAAATAATTTCTTTTCAGTTATTGGCAGAGAAGTAGTTTTGTCTTTTCTAATCCAGATTTGCTCTAGATTCTGGAGTTGATTTAAAACCAGGAACTGAAAAACTGTGCAATGTGTTAGGATGCTTAACATTGGCCTTAGGCCATGACTATAAGTCACTGAAGATTAAATATCAACAGTACTTTAAAAATTTCTATGGTAGCTGGAGATGGATAATAAATGTGAAGAAACAGATTATCAAAATGGCCCAGTGGGACTAAAGCAACTGCTAAATGGTCAATCAAGATCAGCACTGATTAACTGACTATGTACCATCAAACTAGTATCAACTCCTAGGGACCACATTAGATATTTTCTTCCAGTAAATCTGTCCTTAGTCTGGTTCTATAGGTCTTCCGATAGCGTACCCTTTCACCATTATAATTGAGTCCAAACACCCTTTTCTTCTTTATTTTTTAATTTATTTATTTATTTTGATTTGTCAATCGCTTACAAGATAATAGGTATAAGTATATACATAGTTATGAATACATGAAATGGGTACATATAAGAAAAATAAAAGAAACAATAGGACAGGGACAGTAGGCACGTTGGTGCACTTATGCATGCCCCCCTACAGACCTCTTCGGAAAGGGGTGAGGTCAATAGTAGTTGTCCTTTTACCTTGCTCAGCATTATAGACTTCCCTAGAAAGTTATTGCCAGTAATTTAAACCCAGATAGGAAGGGGTTAATACCAGATTAATACCAAACAGTAAACAGTACCCTAAGACACTACTAAGGAGAAAACAATACCCTCACCAGCACTCACAGGGCAACTGCTGCAAATAAACAGACAGTTAACTCACTCAATTTTAGTACTAAAGATATTGACTATTTGGGTTCTAAAATATCTACAAGAAAACAAGCTTTGAGAGCACCAAGGACTTCGTAGTTCAATCCTAAACTACATATATTCTATTGGTACAATGGTATTTCTATTTTAAAAGTTAAAGATGCCCTAGAATGGATCATGGTTCCTGGCGATGACATGGATACATCTGCGTTGTTTCCTTGGTGGCAGTACAGGAGTGATTCTCTTCACTGAAGCAGAGGCTTAGAATTGCTGTTGCTTTTTATCTCTTATTACCTGCAATAGCCAAAAGCATTTTCCAATATTTTCATGTGCTGAGGACCCTGTAAAGCAGAGCAAAGGGGAATAACTTGGTTGCTTTTCTTTGCTCTTGGAAGCAAGGGGGCAGTGTTGCATTGAGATGCAGTTTTAGGTGGACTTTACATGAACGTTTCTTGAAGCAAAGCATGCTTTTGAAGATTTACACACCTGTAATTATACACAGCAGTCACAACTAAGGATTATCATGTGCTGTCAGACTCGATCATGGTGTCAGACTCGATCATCTCACATGACGTATCACAATGTTTTTTGCCTTTGTGGAAACTGGGGTGGGTGTGGCCTGTAGGTGACACATCCGGCCTGCAGACTGTCAATTTGACACCCCTGATCTTATTTATTTGTTAAACCAGGGGTGTCAAACTCAGGGTGCTTAAATCCAGCCCATGGGGCTGGACTTAAAATATCAAAGGACCAGCCTGCGTTGCCTCTGGCAGCTAAAATGGGCCTTATGTGGCCCTCCTGCATCTTGTTTTCACCCTCCGTGGCTTCCTGTAGCACTCTGCTGGCCATAAATGGACCAAAATATGGGCTGTAAATGGGCTGAAAAACAGGCTGAAAAACAGGCTGAAAATGGGCCTCAAAATGGCCAGCAGCATCAGATAGTCTTGGCTGATTTTGTAACAGAAAAATATTAAGTAATCTTAGACATAATTAATGTTGATTAAAAACCATCAGGAAATCTCAGCAATAGATAGGCTAGTTTGGTAAGTAAAAGAAATATCTATAAAAAGGTACTTATATGAAATCAAATTCTAATGAATTTGGATTTTAATATTTATTACTTTAATTTCGTGAAATCTGTTCAAGTTCTTTAAGCTCTATATGTAATTCTAGTTACATATACATTTCATTTACTAGCAAAGTGAAACAGTATTTTGATTGGTTGAACAATATGCATATTTTGAATGATTAAAATCTAGAATCACATAAGTCGTTTAGGGTCTAAAAAATAATCTCAGCCATGGCCAGACTATAGACCTTTCTAGTAGAAAATCTAAGACAGAAAAAAAAAAAATCAACAATGGAGCATTCCAGAGTTGTCACATGACTTGCTTTGGCCAATAGACCAACAGAATGTTTACTCTTGGTTAAGGTGAGTTTGTGGGTTTAGTCTGATGGGAGGCTAACACATTATTTCTCCATATCATTACAGATAAAGCAAATTATGGACCGAATTGGTACTATCTGACTCTTTCCCCCCTTTTCTGGCTAGCCACTGAAAAGCTTTATTTGACATTCATTTTTTATTGTTGTTGTTTGTTCCAGTTAATCGATGATTATAGGTGATGACCCTCTCAGCCATGAGTTCCTGTAAGCTGTTAGTTGTTGCTCTTTTTGCTGTCTTCCTTATCTCTTTAGGTAAGATGTGTAAGAGTTGCTGCTCTACAGAATACCTTCCAAGGGTTGTCCCCCTTGGAAAAAAAAAAAAAGACAAGTTGCCCAATATATATTACATAAGGGGAAGAGATGCCTATAGTGTCATGTCAAGGTCTGTATCTCCAGTGTAATTGCTTTGTTTTGGAGCCTTTAAGTATATGTTGACTTCTGGTGACGGCCAGGACAAATCCTTGCACATTGTTTTGACATATTTTCAGAAGTGGCCTGCCACTATCCCCTTCCTAGGGCTGAGAGAGTGACTAGCTCAAAATTACCCAGCTAGCTTTGTTCCTAAGATAGGACTAGAACTCACAGGGGACAAAAGGATTATATGTATCAGTGCTTCTTCCCTGTCTCAATTCCTGATCTAGGAAGAACTATGTTGGATTGGACCACTACAGCATTCTGTTTTCCTCAAATACCTTTGATTCAGTTACTAGAATTGAAGTGGACTATCTTTAATTCTAGATATGGTACATAGCAATCATAACAAGTAGCCATAGGTAGCCTTATTTTCTTCAAACTTTTTTCTAATCCTAGTGTAAAACCCTAATGTCAGTAATTATCAACACATTCTAGATTTGGGGGAAAAAACATTCCAATTCATAGATCCAGAATCTGATATTATTTTATATTGAGGGCTTTTTCTGCAATTGCTCATCTTCCATGCATAAACCAGCTGGAAATAAAAGCTGATTTAATAAATCTCATTATGGATTTCAGCCACTTTTTTTGGTCATTGTGATGGCTTGATGCTTTTTTCTGAACTGTGTCTGCCATGATTTCTGATTGTTAGCTTACTCTGCCTTAGCCCTCCTGGATAGGAAGGAAGGAAGGAAGGAAGGAAGGAAGGAAGGAAGGAAGGAAGGAAGGAAGGAAGGAAGGAAGGAAGGAAGGAAGGAAGGAAGGAAGGAAACCAGTTTTGCCATTTGTCCTATTACTTGGGCTAGAAGGAGAAAATGGCAGAATTCTCATCAATTTTATTTCACTTAGTTAAAGCAAGTAAACCAAACAATAGCAGGTTATTCCATCACTGAACTTGTTAAAATTCATCAATAAATTCTCAATGAACTCATAGAAAACAAAACAAACCTTTTATGTTTTCACTGTTCCCCTGGTGAAAAGTGATGGTGGATAAAAGGAAGAAAAGAATTGTTCCTGCCACAGGATAAAGTAGCCAAATGGAATAGAGAATGTTTTTTTTAATTAATTATTTATTAAAATTTTCTCTGCCCATCTCTCCTTTAAGGTGACTCTTTATTTGATTTTGCTTACAAGGAGTTGAAGAGCAGCACATAAAGCAGAGAGTAAGAGTTGATCCAGTTCAGGGTGAAAAAACATCATTTCTAACTTGGAGCCAGAAAACACAGGAATGGTTTCATATATCTGTGCTCCAGACATGGTGGCTGGCTCAGGTGTACACTGGGGCAAGCTGGATTGCTGATTTGCCTTCAGATCATCAACCATCTAGTCCATCGCTATATTCCCCAGTTGCAACAATTGTTAGATCTCTGGCAAGTTTTTTTTTTTAGTTTGCAATGTTTTACTTGAAGATATCTTTGGTTGAATTGAAAATCTATTGCATGCACAGTAGGTATTTGGGCCACTAAGCTACAAGTGATTTTCATCCTATTCTCTTAATCATTTTGCATGGGTATCACGTGGTTTTGATTACAATTTTTCTTTTGTTAAGGATCCAGTCTGAATTTATCTGCCAGACTTTGTTGGCAAAAAGGAGGAAGATGCCATCGGGCTGGTCAATGTTACGACAATGAAATTGAGATTGGAACGTGTTACCATTTCCGGCTGAAATGTTGCCGAGATAAGAGCCAAGAAGAAACACCAACATAAATGTTGCAAAATTATGAACCAGAATATCTGAAGCAATGCAATATTTCAATTTTCATTTAATACTTCTTCATGTTCAGCAGTTCAGTGATGAAATAGGACAGTTATATGGACGGTATACTAATCATTTATTCCAATACTGCTAGAAAATGATTCCTGCTCCTTCCTTTAAAAAATTGTATAGTTTTTCCAAACTGTGGATTTATTATTGAACTCTGGCACAAGCATGGAGCATGTTGAAACACAAAGGTTGCTTTAGCAATTAAAACATGTAATTTAGCCTAGTCTGTTTAATATGTAAAGTTTTCTTAAACAGGTAGTCCTTGACTTATGACCATAATTGAACTTGGCAATTACAGTAATAAATCATGGCAGATACAAAGTGGGTTATCATGTGACCAATCGGATTTTATTTTTTATGGGGCACTTTTTGCTGGAAACTGGAAATATCTGGGAGGAGTCCTTGGTGCTCTCTGAGCTTGCTTATTTTCTTGCAAATGTTTCATTACCCTAATTAGGTAACATCATCAATGCTAGTAAGGAGAACTGTTTGCTGTCATTTTATAAACAAAATAAAAATTGTTTATAAATGACAGCAAACAGCACTCCTTTACTAGCACTGGTGATGTTACCTAGTTAGAGTAATGAAACATTTGCAAGAAAATAAGCAAGCTCAGAGAGCAATAAGGACCCCCTAATTTCAACTCGGAGTTACAAATATTCTCCTTTATTGATAAATATCTGTTTCTGGCAAAACCTTTGTAAATTGTGGTCAATTTACCTCAGGAAATTGGGGTGCTGCAAATGACCATAATTGTGGGCCCGTTGCTGAGCACCCAAAATACAGTAATGTGACCAGAGGAAGGGGGATGTTGGAACTTTAAAACCAGGTCATAAGTAGCTTCAAATGATTGCTAAGCAACAATAGTTGAGAACTATTTGTACTGAATTGGACTGTTGCTCTAGTTGGCTCTGTGCTGTCCAGTGAAACACTAAAGACTTCTCACAAGCTTGTAACAAAACTCTTCCAAATGAGAAAGGTTTCTGTTTGAACATAGGATCTCTTGCATCCAAAGCATGTGCTCTGCCATTGGGCTTTAGCACTATTGAGGTTTTTTTTAAATGCAGCTGAAGCACTGCCACAAAGACGAATGGAAAACATCTGTTTGCTGCTGATGTACTAGAAGGCAGGATCTGCTGCTGATGATCTAGAAGGCAGTCTAATGACACTTGAGCTACAAAAGGACAGATTTCTGTAATGTTGAGTGAAAATATATTGAGTTAATTCTCATAAGGTAGGAGTCTCCACACTTGGGAATTTTAAGATTGGTAGACTTCAGCTCCTACAAATGGGAGCTGAAGTCCACAAGCCCTAAAGTTTAGAGACTTCTGTCGTAAGGGATGATTATTTTATTTTGCAAAGCAAGACTAGAGAATAGAGGTCTGGGCTAACAATTTTTTCTTGGGAATGTAGCAAACTGTATATTCTACAAAGCCAGTTCAATTCCATAACCACAGACAAGTAACACCTAATATACACAAGCAAAATGTCCCTTGTGAGAATGAATTGGGCCTATTAGTTCAGATTTTGATGTATATGTTAGATTTACTTTGATATATTAATTTCAATTTGCATATATTTATTAAATATTTGTAACTTGTAACAAAACAAACAAAGAACTAATAAGGCAAGAGCAAGGGAAGCAAGTGAATACCTGGGCTCTATAATATCTTTCTTTTAAAGCTTGTTTTTCCAAGCTTGCCATTTTCACTACAGAACCAACAGCTTTCCACCTAAACAATTTACTTATTCTTTGTTTTCTTTTTTCTTTTCATTCTATATCATTTCTCAAGGTAAAGACACAGGTATGTACAGATATACAAACCTTTAAATAATATTTTTGCTATAGAAGATAGATGTAAAACTGGATTTGGTTGGATTGAAGATATGAAACCAGAGTCTATGTGAGGTTTCCCCATCTTGTCCTATATGATCTGTTGATGAACAAAGAGAACATGTAGTGTATTGATATCCCCAAACTTCTTTTAGTTTGCTTTGATAGGATACGTGTATTGTCTTAGCTGTTTTTACAGCTAGTATTTTCAGTTTGACATATACAGGTATGTAGATGTTGCTAACTTATTCCTGATATCTTCAGGGACCACTAGGGAAAAATCTCCCCACCCCTTTTCCAATGTTTTCAGAGAAGCCCTGAAATATTAACCAATGGGACCAAAATTGCTGTCACTCATCAACTGGAGCAATGCAACCTCAAGACAATTCAGCAACTCATTAAACATGGAGTAGGATCTTCATCTGACATAGTGTTTTGAAAATTCCAGCTGCAAATAATGTTTAGGTTTTGAAGAAAGTAGAAAGAGACCCAGTTTGGTTCATTGATTAAGACAGCCCTAGGAAGCAAGTTCTGGCAAACTAGTTTGGAAATCTTGAGGGAGCAGGGAGTTATTCCAGCAATTGCCAAGTATTAAGACTGATTCGAAAGCAACAGAAGAAAGAAAAGGAAAGGAAAAAAGGGGATAGAAAGGAGCATTCTTACTCATGTTAGCTAGTGACCATTTGTAGCCATTTGTAGCTTTCAGGTCCATTTTTATCAACTTATCCATGAAAGTCATAACCACTGTACTTTGAGGAAAACTTCACAGAAATGAAAACATTTTTTTCTGTATAAGAGTTCAGTGTATTTTTTGGCAATGAATATAGCAGAGGGTCTTTAAATTGTGAAGAAAACCATGCAGGTGTTTGTTTTTTTAAAAAAGAAGACATTATATCTCCAGTGGAATTAATGTGTCTCCACCTCATAAATTTAACACTCTAATATTTATTTGAGGACCCACCTATAAAAAAGCAAATATATTCTGGGACTATAAGGAAGGAGCTTGGGAAATTTCTAGCAAATACAAAGATATTATTCTCCATAGTTTCCCAGGAGTTTTCTACAATTTGTCATCTCTCAAAGATATAGGTGATTGCATAAATGAGGTTGCATATTTAACAATCAAAAGGCAGCTAAGTATGTTACATAAGTTTCCATATTTGTTATTACTTCAAACACACTTATCAAATTGGCAAACATTGCCCAAATTTTAATGCTAATATTAGCTCCATCCCTGTATAATTATAATCACACATGTCAACTGAATGGATTGTTTGGCATTTCATTACAGCAAACTTTGCGGCTACTTAATCCTTTTTAGCAAAGTTGCAAGTGACATTTGAAGGTTCATCAATATGCATGTGATGAAAGCCATAGGCTTGTACATGTTACAAGAAATATCCAGTGAAAAGGGTGGGGTGCAACAGGTTTTGATAAAAAGGATAAAAAAGAAGTGGCATTTTAAGAGGAGAGTAAGAGAAAGTAAAATGTTTGCAATGTTTGCCATATCAATGATGCCATATCAGTGATCAATGAT
The DNA here is from genome assembly GCF_049901735.1 of Notechis scutatus. Classification (NCBI taxonomy): domain Eukaryota; kingdom Metazoa; phylum Chordata; class Lepidosauria; order Squamata; family Elapidae; genus Notechis; species Notechis scutatus. The sequence continues at coordinate 31,572,401 of NC_142009.1, forward strand.
CTATCCTCCATTTCTACATTCTCATGACATCATAACTTCTTATAAATAGACAGATCTGCTGGGTTTTTTTGTGGAGTCCTCCTAATTCTTCAGTTCTGCTTCTTTGAACTAGCTGGAGAGATTTCAGAGGCAACTTCAGTCATGAAGTTTCTTTTCCTCACTTTTGCTTTGCTGCTTCTCTTCTATGTATCCTCAGGTAAGAAGAGGCTGATTAAACTGGGGGAGGTGGTGAAATAGAAGCAGAATAGGAAAAAGAGAAAGGATGAAAGAAATACATTTTTTAAAATTATTCCCACTTTGAGGATAATTCACGACTTGAATCACATATGGCTAGTTTCACAGCATCTCTATGCAACTCTAAAGAACAGATGGACAGCCTTAGATAAGTGCTTTAATCAGATCAGCTGTCCTTCTCCATCAATCTTTCTGCTAATGGACCCTTTTAGCTATTAGGCTCAGAATTTTAGTGATTGTTAGATGATGAAATAATTAATAGTGGTGTTGATTATGTGGAAACGCACTTCTGCAACCCTTTAGGCCATACTAAAAGGAATCAGTGTTCACTAATGGCAAATGCCTGGGCAGATCTCTGCAATTTTTTTTTAGCAAGATTTGGAAGTGATGTGCCATTACTTCCTTCCCATGGTTGAGAGGGAATAAGTGGCACAGGATAAGCTGAAGTTTGTTTAGTTTGTGCTGAAGACAGACCTAGAGTTTATGATCTCCAGGTTTCTAACCTGGTGTTTTAACAACCATGCCAAGGTGGCTCTCCTTGACCTATCTACTGACCTTATTTCTTTAGTTGCAGGAAGGTAGATTATTCTTTTTTAAGAGGGCTGTTAGGGATGGTGGGAAGGAAGTGTTCCCAGGAAAAGTCAAAATGGTAAGAACAATTAAGTAACCAAAAGTCTGTCTCCCTTTTTATGGGAGTTGTCCATGCCATCAAGTCCCCCCACCCACACACCAGAATAGAATAGAATAGAATAGAATAGAATAGAATAGAATAGAATAGAATAGAATAGAATAGAATAGAACAGAACAGAACAGAATCCTTTCTTTGGCCAAGCGTGACACAGGAATTTGTCTCCGCTACAAAAGCTCTCAGCAAAACGACAGAGTAATAATAATCATAATAGTGATACCAATAACAGAAAGTAGTAGAAAAGTTGAGAAGAATAACAGTAATACAGCCATAGTACACGGGTAAATATACTTAGACATATTCCAGCACCGTGAGAATTAGGTGTTCAGCAGAGTGATGGCAAGAGGGAAAAAACTGTCTCCGAATCTAATTGTTTTGGCAATACCCTATAGTTGCATCCTGAGGGGAGGAGTTGAAACAGCTTATGTTCAGGATGTGAGCGGTTTGTATATATTTTCACAAAGATGTTTTTCCCCTGGGCTTAGAGTGAACTGAGTTGTATAAAACAAGTTACATGTTGCTCTAGGGCAGCTGATTTTCTTGTTGCAGGTTGTCTGTGTCTATAGAGAGTTGCCTGATTCTTCCCAGGAATGTATTGATACATTTCCCTTGCCCCTTCTTTCTCCCAGTTTCGCTTTTCTTCCTGTTCTCTTTCATGCTGCCCTTTATCAGTATCCTTAAGTCCATAACATGAGGACTGGCCAGCTAATGCAGTTTCTGCTTGAAGTTCCCCTTCATTTTCAGTATCTTTAAAAATTGTACTTATTTGTTAGATTTTCCTGCCGCTGCAATTGCTTTAGGCTTCCTTTCCATTGCTCAACAGCCAATCTTATACATTCCCAAAAGGAAATATGAAATTATCCCCATGTTCCTCAAATTTTTTTTTTTTTGCAGAACACTCAAGCTCAACTGATTTTCTTGTTTCATGTTGACAATAGTATCATTTGCAAGAGCTAAACAGCTATGAAGTGTGCTGGCTAAATGAAGTCAATAAAATAAACTTTCTTCTCTCCTTTCACTGATTTATTGAAGGTGAAATATATCATTGTGTTTTGATGACAACTGCTCACTCAAATAATTTTTGATAAATACAGGACAAATAAAAAACTGTATGTCGGATGGTGGTTTCTGTCAGACTGGTCTTCACAAGCCATGCCAGTATGGAAGTCTCCCCTACAACTGTGGCATTAATGCCATCTGCTGCCAGCGTGGACCGGTGAGATCCATATCTTTGTTAGTTATGAGATAAGAAATATATGGGCATAGCATCTCTCTGCTGAAAAACTCGAACTTTTGGAGGGAGTTCCTGAAGTTATTGGGCTCCACCCAGGGCTTAAGCTCTGCCCACCATCCCCAAACCAATGGGGCTTGTGAGAGAACTAACGCGGTATTGGAGCAGTACCTTAGATGTTACATAAACTATCAGCAGGATAATTGGGCTGACCTATTGCCATTTGCTGAAGTGGCATATAACAATTCTGTACATAGCAGTACCGGATTTACCCCATTCAAGGTGGCATCGGGACAAGATTTTGTACCCATACCTGAACTGCCTCGTGAGAAGCCTACTATCCAGTCATTAGATGAATGGCTAACACAACTCCAGCTGAATTGGCCAGTCGCTCGTAAAGCATTAGATGAGGCACATCAAGCTCATAAGAAGTTAGCAGACAAAAAGAGAACTCCACAGAAACCATATCAAGTGGGTGACAAAGTTTTTTTGTCCACCAGATATTTACAAACCACTCAAAAGTCAAAGAAACTTGGTCCTAAGAATGTTGGTCCTTTCCCGATTGAACGGATTGTAAACCCTGTGGCAGTCCAGTTGAAATTACCAAAAACCCTTCGACGAATTCACCCGGTCTTCCATGTTAGTTTGTTAAAACCTGAACATACTTCCGATCTCAGACCAACCCAGACTGATCCTCCTATACCATTGCTGATTGAGGATGAACAACATTTTGAAGTTAGAGAAATTCTGGATTCTCACAAATGGAGGGGTTGACTCCAATATTTGGTTGCTTGGAAATATTTCCCTTCTTCCCAAGCTGAGTGGGTCAACGAAAAAGATGTTAGAGCCCCTAAGCTGATCAAAGCATTTCGTACCAAGTATCCTGATAAACCCTAGAAATATGTATATTTTATATGCCTGATTATTAATTACTACCTTTTATATTTCTCTCTCTTCTAGGACTAACATCTTTTTTCTAGGAGGGCCGAATGTCAGCCTTCAAGATCTTCTACCTTTGCTTTGCATCTTTCGGCTGCCATAAGTAACAGGGGGAGGAGGGGGGAAAAGTATGGGAAGCGAGCTGGAGGTGATACAAACTAGTATTGTATAAACTGAGGAGGGGGGAGTACATTCTTGCTTAGGTTTCTATTTCTTGCTTAGCTTTTTCTTCTCTGTGCAGCTGCAAACCTTTATCAAAGTATGCCAAGGTCAACGGACAGAAACTTCATCACCACCTGAAGATGTCCACATGATGATATTCACAACTTTTAATTGGAAGAACCATTTGAACTATTGGGGGTGGGAACATTTCCATCACTTCTTATATGTGATTTATGCACCTATTTCCTCAGATTCAGAATCCTCTTGTTGCTACCACTTCATTTCCAGTAAAAGATATCTTTTCTCTAATTAAAAGAGTCTAAGTATTTCTTTCTTGGATTTTGAATGGAGCACCAGCTGACATGTTCATTAATTTTTTCTATTTTGGAATAACCGTTTTGGACAGACTTAGCACTAAAGCACACATTGGAAATGAGGACTTCCTCACTTTATCAAGCCAGGTTTGCTATTTCAGCATAGGAAAACACCTGCATAAATCTATTGTTATGCTTATATATACTTCATGAGCTGATCCCATAAAATCATTCCCCATTCCCTTAATTTTTGCTGATTTATTCTTACAACTTGTTTTCCTTGTTACCTTCTGGGAGGAGGCTTCATGGTATCCAATGCAGGCTTCCTTTTTCCACTATGCATTCAAGATGGACAGTTATTAATATTTATATGTATTTATATATTAGGGTGTAGGGGTGTATATATATATATATATATATATATATATATATATATATATATATATATATATTTTCTGAGGTTCTGCGGGTATTTGTATGTGGATCTTTGGTTATTGGGTTTTCTCCGCGTAAGATTCAAAGTATCTAGGCAGCGTTTGGCGAGTCCCAGCCATCTTCAGGCTGGTGCTTTCGGCTTAGTGCCAGTGCAAGCAGTGCTTGCACTGGCACTGCCGAACACCAGCCTGAAGATGGCAGTGGGACCTCGCCAGCGCTGCTCTAGATACTTGAATCTTACGCGGGAGAAAACCCGAAAACCAATATATATATATATATATTATATATATATATATATATATATATATATATATATATATCTCACAGATGAACACAATACAGAAGCCTGATGATGGCAGATGAGATTCTGCCAAAATGTTGCTACAACTTTAAAAGCACAACTACAATGACGTGGGAAAATACCCGAGCAAAGCTGAATACCATACATGTAAGTACCCGCGAAAACTTAAGAATATATATATATATACACATACACATACATATACATATACATATATGGTATTCAGCTTTGTTCGGGTATTTTCCCACGTCATTGTAGTTGTGCTTTTAAAGTTGTAGCAACGTTTCGGCAGAATCTCATCTGCTATCATCAGGCTTCTGTATTGTGTTCGTCTGTGAGGCTGAATACCATACATGTAAGTACCCGCGAAAATTTAAGAAAACACACACACACACACACACACACACACACACACACACACACATGTATGTTATGTCTCACCTTTCTCCTTTCCAAGAAAGATGAAGAGTCCAAACTCAAACAAATACAGGCAGGCAAGAAGACTCGGTCTTTACAGAGTTAATTCCTTTATACAGATAATGTTCTTGCCATTCTAACACATGCTGCCTGCCAAGTCCAAAAATGATAACAAGAAGAATTAATCACTAAAGCTTCCAACGCAGACCACAAGAAATAATCATACCGAAGCCTGAAAGAAAAGCAAAACTTTGTCCCGTACAAAGTTTCCAGAGAAAACACACCCACTTTTATCCCCTGTGGGATGTGTCTCAATGACTCAGCTCACTCTCTGATTCACCCACACCTCCTATGTTGCAGCTCACATTTCTTCCTATGACGCTGCCGAGGATCATTTGTCCACTTGACTCCCTGTCAGGGGCTTCTCCGATATGCCCTCCTCCTCCTGATTAATCTCAGGCTGTTTCTCTCGGTTGTCTGCTGAAACCTGAGGTATTATCAGGGAGGAAGGCATTGCCAGAGAGAAAGGTCCTGTGGGGGAAGGCATTCCCAATTCCTCCTCCTCATCTTCCGAGTCCTCTTCCTCTAACAATGCAGGCTCAGGAATCGGAGCCACAACACTATCCCTCACCACAGGGCCCTTCCCCCGAGTCTGACAGTCAGGATGTGGTCTCAAGGGGAACTGGTCATGGAACCTCCGTATAAGGTCCGGGGCGTGGATTGTGGAAGCATTCACCCAGGAAAGGGCCTCCAGTCCATCCCCCTGCCTCTCGATCAAATACTGGAACCGTCCTTTCAGCCAGCGGGAATCCCTAATGCTGACCATGTTGCCGTCTACTGCGTCATCATCATTGGGTACGGGTGGTGGATCATCAGCTGCGGGAGGTCGGAGATCACACGAAGGGGTGTCAGGGACCAAAAGGGAATGGTGGAAGACAGGATGAATTCGCATGGAGCGTGGTAGAGTCAGTCGATAGGCTATGGGGTTGATGACCACCTCGATGGGAAAGGGGCCAATGAACCAATTGTCCAGCTTCTTTATCAGGCTATCGACCCGAAGATGTTTTGTAGACAACCACACACGGTCTCCCACAGCCAGCGGAGGCGTCGCCCATTGAGAGAGACTTGCGAACTTCTTATAGTCTTCCTTGGCCCGTATCAGTTGCTGTCGAACTAATTGCTGAACAGAATGTTCCGACAGGAACTCCTGAGTCTCGGGAACTGGGGAATCTAGAGCGTCAACAGAAAGAACCGCGGATGGAAGCCCATATTTGCATAAAATGGTGTCATGTGGGTGGAGGTGTGCTGGGAGTTGTTGAAGGCAAACTCCGCCAGAGGGAGATAAGCAACCAAATTGTTCTGTCGTTGGTTGACAAAACAACGCAAATATTGCTTGAGAATGCCAATGACCTTCTCCATCCCACCATCAGTCTCTGGATGGTGCGCCGATGACAAGCAGACCTGCACCTGTAACGCGGTCATCAGACTCTTCCAAAATTGGGCTGTAAATTGGACACCGCGTAAATTGGCAGACCATGGAGACGAAAAACATGCTGCAAGAATAACCGGGCAGTAGTACGGGCCAATGGCAATTTACGACACGGAATGAAGTGGGCCATTTTTGTCAACATGTCGACCACCACAAGCACAGGCGTAAATCCCGAGGATGATGGTAAATGAGTCAAGAAGTCCATGGAAATTGCTCCCCATGGTCTTTCCAGAGTCGGCAGAGGTTGGAGGAGACCAGGAGGCGCACCTGTCGTGGCTTTTGCTTGCCTGCACGGTACACAGGACGTGACATAGGCGTGGACATCATGCTGTACTCAAGGCCACCAAAAAGTCTGTGTGACAAGATGGAGGGTCTTAAAAAACTCAAAATGGCCGGCTGCAGGGTTGTTGTGACACTGAGTCATAATAAGGGCTCGAAGCAGCCCTGTGGGTACGTACAACCGGCCTCGATGCTTGAGTAAGCCCTCCTCCAAAGTCCATGGGGAGTCGGGTCCAATCTCCCCCATCCTCTGCTGCGACCAAACATCTAGGCGCTGCGCCTCTTGCACCTGAGTCCGCAAGTCCACCGGTTCCTGGACTGTGGCCAAGGATTCTGCTGGCAGCACTGTCCGTGGAGGAAGGGGGTCCTCGGGGCAAAGGTACTCAGGTTTGTGGGACAGGGCATCTGCCCTCCGATTGTGACCACTGGGGATATAGGTCACAGAAAAGTTGAACCGGGCAAAAAACAACGGCCACCGGATCTGCTGCTGGTTCAACTTTTGTGCCGTTGACAAGTGTTCTAAATTCTGATGGTCCGTCCGGACCTCCACCTTGTGTCGGGCCCCCTCGAGATGATGTCGCCAAGTCTCAAACACAGCCTTGATAGCCAGCAACTCTTTTTCCCAGATGGTGTAATTGCGTTCGGAAGGAGTGAGTTTCCGGGAATAGTAAGCGCAGGGAAAAAGAGTGATGCTATCCGCCGGGGCTTGCAACAACACAGCCCCAATAGCCACGTTGGACGCATCCGTCTCCACCACAAAAGGACGATGCGGATCAGGATGCCTCAGGACGGGTTCTGTGATGAAGGCCTTCTTGAGGGCTTCAAAAGCCTGTTGCTGTGGGGGAGCCCACTGGAACGTGACCTTCTTTCGAAGGAGCTGGGTTATTGGATCTGTCAGCTTGGCAAAACCCAGGATGAAGGTCCGGTAATAGTTAGCAAACCCCAATAGGCATTGAACATCCTTCACATGATGAGGGGGTTCCGAACTACACAAGGCCTCCACCTTACGCGGGTCCATGGCGATGCCTTTGGGAGAGATGATGTGCCCAAGGAAATCTATAGAAGTCTGTAAGAAGAGACATTTCTCCAGCTTCGCATAAAGTTGGTGTTCCCGAAGGCGTTGCAAAACTAGACAAACATGGTGAAGGTGGCTGTCCCTGGACCCGGAATAGATCAGAATATGGTCCAGGTACACCACCACGAACCGATCTAACATGTCCCGAAATATGTCATTCATCAGGTACTGAAAGACTGCGGGGGCATTGGCCAACCCAAACGGCATCACAGTGTACTCAAAATGGCCGTATTGGGTGCCAAATGCCGTCTTCCATTTGTCCCCCTCTCGCATCCACACCAGGTTGTAGGCCCCTCGAAGATCGAGCTTGGTGAAGATAGTGGCCTCCCGCAACCTCTCCAACAACTCCGGAATGAGTGGCAAGGGATAGCTATTCTGCACCGTGATGGCGTTTAACGGGCGGTAATTGCAGCACAAGCGAAAGTCTCCTGTCTTCTTCTTGACAAAGAGAACTGGGGCTGAGAGAGGGGATGACGAAGGCCGGATGAACCCTCGGGCCAAGTTTTTGTCCAAAACGTCCCGTAGGGCGGCCAGCTCGGGCTCAGACATGGAGTACAAATGTCCCTTTGGCAGTGGTACATTGGGCAGAAGGTCCACTGGGCAATCATAGGGCTGATGCGGGAGTAACCGGTCCGCATCCTTCTCGCTGAACACATCTGAGAAGTCCGACAGTTCAGAAGGTATGGAGACGGCAGGGGTGGGGATGTCCTGGCCACCACAGGTGTGGCGTAAGTGGTTCATGCACTGCAGACTCGGAAAAGAAATGGCGTTCCGCGACCATGCCACCTGAGGATCATGAATCCGAAGCCAAGCCATGCCAAGGACTAATGGGAAATGGAGGTCTGCGGTGACATAAAAGCGGATCACCTCCTCATGGTCTCCAATGACCAGATGCAAAGGCTGGGTAGTGAATTTAATGGGTCCTGCAATAAGTTCCCACCCATCAATAGTCTCGACCCTCATTGGAGGGTCTACCGGAACCAAGGGGACATCAAAATGGGCCGCAAAGGCCTGGTCCATAAAGTTAGTCGTGGCCCCCGAGTCCACCAGCACAGTCGCTGAAATCCCTTCTGATTGGTTAGCCAAGAAAAGCCAAGTGTCCAAAAGCAGATGCCGAGGGGGCCCAGAGTCAACCTCCGCTAATTCAGGTGGGCGTTTGATACGTGCCCGGCCGAGGGTTTCCCCCCAGGTCGGGCCTGCCTTGTTTCCCGACTGATCAGGCCAAGATTCAGGCACTGGCTTGAGTGCCCCCCTTCGCTTTATAGGACAAGAAATAGCAAAATGTCCTCCCCCCCACAATACAAGCACAAACCTCCTTGGCATCTCCACGTTTGCTCCTGGGCCGTCAGGCGAGGTCTGACCGCTCCCAACTCCATTGGTTCCTCGGCCATTGCCACGACACGTTGGGTGACCCGGGGCGCTGGTTGCACAGGGCACTGCGGTACAGATGTGGATGGCTGCTCCTGGACGGTGCGACGGGTCTTTCGCCATTGGAGTCGTGCATTGATGCGCAAGCATTGCACCACCAGAGCATCGAGGGTCGGGGCTGGTTCGACTTGAACTAACTCATCCTGCAGCTCATCTGACAGGCCATCCTGGAAGGCGTCCATTAAGGCTGTGTCATTCCAGTTGGAGTCCAGACATACAAGCCGAAATTCGGAAATAAATTCCTGCAGGGGGCGCTTCCCTTGGCGAAGGTCCTTAAGACACCTGGCTGCCGTCTGCACTCGTATGGGGTCTTCATACATGTGGTACATGTGTTGCCAAAAATCCTGGTAATCTGTTAATAACGGGCTGTTCTGGAGCAACAAAGGTGTGGCCCATCTGGCGGCCGAGCCAGAAAGGAGGCTTATCACAAACCCCACCCGAGCCCGGTCATCTGGGAAATCCTCTGGCCTCATAGCCATAAATAACTGGCACTGTCCCATGAAAGCCGGGAACATCTCAGGCTGCCCAGAAAACTTATCTGGCACAGCCACCGGGCATTTCCGACGGGGAGGGGCAGGAGGAGCTGCATGAGCCTGCAGCAAAGCAAGTTGGGCTGTTAATTGAGCCACTTGCTGTTGCAGAGTTTGATTTTCAGTTTGCAGCTGTTGTTGAAACTGCTGCTGCTGCTGCTGGTGGTGGTGGTGGTCCATCTTTGTCTGATACGGGACAAAAATGTTATGTCTCACCTTTCTCCTTTCCAAGAAAGATGAAGAGTCCAAACTCAAACAAATACAGGCAGGCAAGAAGACTCGGTCTTTACAGAGTTAATTCCTTTATACAGATAATGTTCTTGACATTCTAACACAAAATGAAAATGATAACAAGAAGAATTAATCACTAAATCTTCCAACGCAGACCACAAGAAATAATCATACCGAAGCCTGAAAGAAAAGTAAAAATTTGTCCCGTACAAAGTTTCCAGAGAAAACACACCCACTTTTATCCCCTGTGGGATGTGTCTCAATGACTCAGCTTACTCTCTGATTTGCCCAGCAGCGTTGTAGAAAGAAATGTGAGCTGCAACGTAGGAGACGTTGCAGCTCACATTTCTTCCTACGACGCTGCCGAGGATCAAGCCAACATTCATCCACTTGACTCCCTGTCAGGGGCTGCTCCGATATGCCCTCCTCCTCCTGATTAATCTCAGGCTGTTTCTCTCGGTTGTCTGCTGAAACCTGAGGTATTATCAGGGAGGAAGGCATTGCCAGAGAGAAAGGTCCTCGGGAGGAAGGCATTCCCAATTCCTCCTCTTCATCTTCCAAGTCCTCTTCCTCTAACAATGCAGGCTCAGGAATCGGAGCCACAACATACATACATACATACATACATACATACATACATACATACATACATACATACATAATATCGATATGAGTATTATGTATTGTGTATATGAGTATTATGTATTTTTGAGAGCAGGCAACTGAATTTCATTTTTAATGTGTGCCAGAGCGCCCATAGAAGAATATGACAATACAGGTTATCTTAAACCTGCGAACACCTAGAAAGAAATAAAACTACAATCAGAAACCAATAGCGATTCATTAAAAACAGATCCTATCAAACAAATCTTATTTCATTCTGTGACAAAGTGACTAAATTCATGTATCAGTGAATTTTTTTCAGTTCACATTTCACCTTCATGCAGCTGAAAGTACAAAGCTCCTGAAAGTGCCTCTGATCTGTGAAAACAAATTGGAGGTGAATGAGGTTAATTTAGAATATGCTGGGAATTATGTATTTAACTGAAGAGTAATGGCATAGCTGAGGTCAACATTGTAAATATGGAGGAGACGAACAATAGAAACAATAAGAATTAACTATCTAGATTTACCATCAAATTTTAAATTGTGCTCCCCCACACCTGGCTATACATATGGACGAGACAAAGTCACATCAGTAATATTTTCTGTTTCTTTTCTGCAGTGAAGCCACCAACGACAAGCACTTGTGAGACTCTGGGAGGTTATTGCCAGAAGCTTGCCTCTGTAGTGTGACATGAACATTGTCTCTCTAGTGTGAAAAATCCAGCTATTGTGGTATTAATGGAAGATGTTGCAAACTGTTATGTAACAGCAAGCAGTGAAACTACAGTGTAATTAAACAATTTAATGAATTTGCATAAAATATTTGAATTTTGTATTGTATTTTGAAAGCGCCTGCTGCAAATGGTGATCTGGATTTGATTACTGGGTTTGGAATTCTGAGAGATCTTTTGGGCACATTGCTATTCTTTGTCAGGCATCCAGAAATTGCCTGTTGCAAATCAATAATTCTCAGACAGGCATAATCTCCAACTGATTTATCAGGAACAAACCTGATCTTTTGGGCACATTGCTATCTTTATGAAATGATGAGCGATTCCACCCATAAGCTTTCCTATGTTTATGAGTTCATGAGAATGCCTTCATCTCATCTCCAACTTATGCATGAAGAAGCTTAAACCTTTCCTTAGCTAGTCTGATGGTTTCCCCATTGAATAGGCAACAAGACCTAGTGTACCTGTGGGTATAATCTTGACCAATTTCACAGATGTTCATGCTCAGTTGATTGAGAGGTGTGGGATAAGCTCAGGACCTACTGCCCAAATTAGCATGGATCCCTCTCTTCATCTCTAGTCTTTGGACATGACCTTCAGGGACTGCAATGTAAAAAAGAAGTAGGTTTTAGATAATGGGTATCATCTTGATTCCCCTCCCCCCACAACTCAGGAATGCCAATTGGATGGCAGCAGATTTTATGCTGATAGGTTTCTGTTGGTCAGTGTTTGGTGTGTTGCACTTTAACTTGATTGTAAGTTAAGGCCTAAAGTTACATTCCAGCTGTGCTACCACAGGTTAAATTGTTTCTACGAATGCATACAGTGTATACAGCATCTGGAGTTTCCAATGCAAAAGCCATTCTGAGTTCAAGAAGCTGATTTCCACAAGCTCTCCCAATCAGAAGCTCTCCAGCTCTTTTTGTACTCCATTTGAAACAAGCCTGGTGTGAAATGGGGAATCCAAAATGATCATTTTCACCCTCGTGTCCTTTACCAATAAGAAGAAGACCAGGTTGTGGCCACATGTGAAGAGCTTCATAATTTATAAAGAAACATCAGCCATATGTATGATTGTATCTATATCACACATTGTATGATGTAGGTGCCAGAATTTAATCTCTGATAAACTACTGAACTCAGAGCCTCTAGAGACGGATTGTTCAGAAGCTAATAGTCCTTCCCCACACTTCCTCCACAACACATTAAGCAGTCTCCTTAAGGTACAATACATGTGAACGGAACTCTAAGAATTTCAACAAACTCATTCTCTGCTGAATTTGCCTTTCTAACAACCAAGGTCCTGTCCAGCTGTAGAGGCTTACGTAGTCATCTCAGGGTGGCTGCTTGGGACCTTCCTTTTGGGCCCAGTAGATCCAGTTTCTTTCTCTTCTTGAGTCTTCTTGACTTTTCAACCCTTGATCCTTTTCCAATTGTTTTACTAGTCAATTTCATAATGATGAAGCTGCAACCTTTTCCTTTTCTCTGTGGTCCAAGTACTGTCCTCCACTTTTGCACCTCTGAGCTGCTCATCTGCCCTGTTAGCAGCAGGAAGTACTGCAATTGGCAATTGAGCAAAACTACAAACTTCACCTAGGACAAGAAGTATCCAGTGAACACGATGGGGAGCCTTGAGTTTTGGGAGGGGAGGGGAGGAGTAATTTTAAAGGAGCATAACAGGAAATACATGTTTGCAATGTTTGCCACATCAGTGATCTATACTATATTTCCACATTCCTATGATACCATAACTTATAAATAGACAGATCTGTGGGCTTTTTCTAGAGTCTTCCTAACTCTTCTTCAGTTCTGCTTCTTTGAACTAGCTGGAGAGATTTCAGAGGCAACTTCAGTCATGAAGTTTCTTTTCCTAACCTTTGCATTGCTTCTTCTCTTCTATGTTTCTTCAGGTAAGAAGAGGCTGAGGAAACTGGGGTGAATAGAAGCAGAAGGGGAAAAAAAAAGAAAGCCTGATAGAAATTGGTGTTGTTGTTGTTGTTGTTTTTAAAAAACATTCCCACTTTTTGAGGGAAATCCATGATTTGAATCACACACACATCTGGCTTTACAATAGTCAGAGGTGAATTTGAAGAACAAATGGATAGTCCTGTAATTTAGATAAGTGCTTTAATCAGACCAGCTGTCCTTCTTCATCAGTATTGCTGCTAAGGGACCTTCCCAATTACTAGGGTCCAGGTAATGGAAGAATTAATATAATAGTACATTTATTATGTGGAACTGGACTTGTGCAACACATTATATCATGGCAAAATGGTATACAGTAGGTTGTGGAAAACCATTCTTCATGTCTTGTATAAAGCTGACCTTATTTTTTTTATATCTATGGTGTCTGTAAGTTAATGTTGATTCCTGATGTCTGTGTGAACAAGTCCATGAAGTTTTCTTGGCAAGAATTTGGAAGTGCTTTCTTATTACCTCTTTCCTACTGCTGAGAGAAAGTAATTGGCCCAAGGTCAACCAGATGGCTTTCTGCCTAAGGCAGGACTAGAACTCAGAGTCACTCACTTTCTTGCCTGGTATCTTAGCCACCATATCAAACTGGCTTTCATTGATTTATTTACTAACTTTAAATATTTAGTTGCAGGCTATTAAGTGAATGCAACCACAGTTCTTTTTTAAGAGGGTTGTTGGGGTGGTGGGAGGGGAGTTTTCCTGGAAAAAATCAAAATAGTAAGAACAACCATGTGACCAAAAGCCTAACTCTTTTTTATGGGAGTTGTCCATGCCATCAAGCTCTCCCACCCCCCAAAGGTGCTTATTTTCCTGGGCTTAGTGTGAAGTGTGTTGTATAAGACAGACTGCATGTTGCTCTAGGGCAGCTGATTTTTCTTGTTATAGGTTCACAAAAAGGACTGGGTCTAAAGGGAGTTGCCAAGTTCTTCCTAGGAGCATATTGACATATCTTCTTTGCCCCTTCTCTCTTCCTATTTCTCTTCCCTTCCTGTTTTCTTTCATGTTGCCCTTTATCGGTATCCTTAAGTCCATAGAATTAGGGTTGGGGAGTTGGTGCAGTTTCTGCTTGGAGTTCCCCTTCCTTTTCAGTATCTGAAAAAAATTGCTATTTATTCATTAGATTTTCCTACTGCTGCAATTCTCTAGGCTTCATTTCCATTGCTTAGCAGCTAATCTTACACATTCTCACCAGGAAATATGAGATTATCCCCAAGTTTCTCAAATGTTTTCAGAAATGTCAGGGTCAGTATTCCATTTGTCACAAGAAATGGAGTCTCCAAACAATGTGGAAACAAAGTTTTCTGCTCTACTACTGCTCACCCTTGTGATATACCCTTGTCTCAATAGTACTACAAAGACCCAAAACCATTGCTATCTCCAAACCTGTAGGTTGAAGAAAGGGCCAGCTAACTGTGAACTTCATTAGTTACTTTGCATGATGTTTATTTTAATCTGTTTCATTTTATGAATAAATGCAAAGAAGCAATGAATGTCAAAATTGGAAAGTGAACCACAACGTCTCTTCAGCAAACCTTCTTCCATTAGGAAATTCTTTGTTTTATAACCCAAGGCAGCCACCTTATGGTCTGCTGGCTCTTTAATCATCCTGAATTTTTACTGAAAGAAAAACATTAATTTGGAAGATAGACAGTGCTCTATGAAGCAAAATTTTATCTCTTAACTAAGATTTCTTGGGTGTTATGACATTCCTTCCCCCCTCAAATGTTACATTTGGATGATAATGATATCCTGAACTTCTATACTAAATCAATTTTGGATAAATAGCTAAGTTGGTGATCTCTGCAGGAAGAAAGCCAGATGGGCAGACAGATAAAATGAGTATCCCTTTCTATGTACATTGCAATGTTGCATGTTCCCTCATAGGACAGATCTTGTGGTGAGAATTCTTTTAAAAGCAAGAAGTTCCTATGATTGCTCACTGGACTAAGCTCAGCATGGGAACCACTTCTTAAATGAAGCAAGACTTCTGTGAATTCAACCCCTGTGGTTATACATGCATGCAATGCTCTCAGAATTTCAAATGTGTCCTTCTATCCCATTTAGCAACAATTTTCAGTTTCAAAGATGATGGAAAAGTGCCTTTGTAATCAATCATCATATTCATGACTTTCTCAGGTCTGCTTGATCTAACAACCAAATTGCTGAATGTCTATGGAGATTCTCAGTCATCCAGGTCATGGTTGTCCCAAAGATGCTTTTTCAAGAGGAGTCAAAAAGGGCATCTATATCAAAATTGAATAGCCCTTTCTCAACAGAGGGGGAGGGATAGAACATCATTTATCTCTAATCTACAACACAGTCCTTTCAACAGTTCTAAGAAGGCTCCATACCCATTTGCACCAATCACGTGACCCTGATGACACAGATAAACCTCCAGGTGATCTTAATGACCTGCTAAAAGAATGCAAATGTCCCGCTGTCTAGAAAGAGTATAAATCCTTCCATTCTCCACCATCCAGTCAGAGCTGAAGAAGCTTCTTGGATGAGAAGTGAAATGTCTTCAAAGAAAAAGCATCTTTGGGACAACTAAATTACTGGTCCCAATTTGTTGCTAAATTGGGGACCACATGTAGTTGATATCCCCTCTATCAAATTAGTGTGAAACTTTAGCATGGCAGTCCAGTGATGGACTTAGTCTGGGGAGAGATTAAAAATATAACTTTGGTGAATGATTCACAAACATAAAGGCACTATCAGTGGGAGAAAGGGTGCTTTGGGGAGCTAGTGATTCAGTACTTAAACACCTGGTTCTTTTGAAGGCCCCTCTTGAATCCCTAAAATCTCTCCAAGTTACATTTTAAAAGGGTTCAGGAATCATCGAGCTGTAGATTTGAGATGACTTCAGAGACAACTTGACCAACCCTCTGCAATGCCTCAAAACCATTGAAATCAGAAGTTGTTTTTGGACATCTTTAGAAAGAAATAGATAAAAAATGCTAGACTTTCAGCATTCCATCTGGCATATTTTATCCTGGCACATGTGTAGTAGCCTCCTGTCTTTGTGCTCGAAGTCATATGTAATTAAGAGGATGAAGATGAGACTATACTGCTATCCCTCAATATCCTTTGACATATTTTCTGGGCTTCACTAGTTCCCACATGCAATATTGGGGATAATACAGTAGCATCCATGGGACAGACAAGAGGAGTACATGAAGAAAATCTATAACCATTGTGTTTTGATGATAATTGCTCAAATATTTTTTTTCCTAAATGCAGGACAACCTGATGCTTGTGTGAAGAATGGTGGCTTCTGCCAGATTGGCCTCCATAAAAAATGCGTGCATGGAAGTCTCCCATATAACTGTGGCATTAATGCCAAGTGCTGCGAGGGTTTGCTGGTGAGATCCATGTCTTTCTTAGTTGTGAGATGAGAAATATGTGGGCATTGTATTTTTCTGTTGCAAAACTCTGCATAAGTATTAGTTGCTTGCAAGATCATAAGTATTTTCTCTATTTGCTATCAGCTATTGGTCATCTGAAGTTTTATTGCTCATATCTGGAAAGCCTAATTAAGAAGCCACATTAACAATTTAAGAAAAAGGATCTAACTTCTTTATTATTAAGCTTCATACATGCTTACCTGAACCATGATAAGCTTTTCAAAGGTTCCATTTGTTAAAATTTATATTTATTGAGGATCCTACATAAAGTAAAAGACAAATTTAAAGAAAAAGAAAAGAAGAAAAAAGGAAGTGCAAGAAAAAATAGAAAGAAAAAAGTGCTAGTTATGAAATAGAATGACTTCCGACTTTCTTGTCAACAATTATTAGACAACACCATTTTTAGCTTTCTCAACACTTTTATCAACTCACATTTCACCTTCATTCAGTTGAAAGCACAAAGCTCCTGAAAGTGTTTCTGAACTGAAGTTTGTGAAAACAAATTGGAGGTGAATGAGGTTTGGTACAATAGGCTGGGAATGACTTGTTAACTAAAGGATAATGGCATGGCTGGGGTCCACATTATAAAGGCTATGAGCTAACGGTCCATTTCCTCAATTCCCAAATTTCTTACAAGATGTGTTCTGCCTGAAGGCTTCACTGAGATATATAGGTACTGTTGTTGGGTACTGGATGCTGAGCTAGCTGATGTTTTTTTTTTTTTTTGATCAAGAGAGATTGAAACAGAACCTCAATGTGACCATGCATAGCTTGTTACATTTTAGCAATTGGACAATAGAAACAATAAGAAATTAACTTACTAGATTCACAATAAAATCTGAAATTGTGGCCCCCAATCTCTTGTCTATACCTCTATCCATTATTTTGGACAAGACAAAGTCACATCAGTAATATTTTCTGTTTCTTTTCTGCAGTGAAGCCACCAACGACAAGCACTTGTGAAACTCTGGGAGGTTATTGCCAGAAGCTTGCCTCTGTAGTGTGACATGAACATTGTCTCTCTAGTGTGGAATATTCAGCAATTGTGATATTAATGGAGGATGTTGCAAACTGTTATGTAACAGCAAGCAGTGAAACAACATTGTAATTAAACAATTTAATGAATTTGGATCAAATATTTGAATTTTGTATTGTATTTTGAAAGCTCCTGCTGCAAGTGCTGATTTGAGTCTGATTAACATGTTCTTATGAAGTAATTAGCAACTTTCCTCTATGAGTTGAGGAGATGGTCTTCATCCCATCTCCACTTATATCTGAGGGAACTTAAAATTTGTTTTTAAGTAACCTGGTATTTCCCTTATTACACAGTCAACCAGTCATTGCATTCTTGCCATGGGATTAATCTTGACCACCTTCACAACCATTCAGAGGATAGCATAGTCAGTTGATTGCTGGAAATGGGAATAGTCAAGTACTTCTTGCCCAGTATATAATGGGGCTTCCCATCTCCCCCATTTCTTGGCATTAGTTTCAAGGGCTCTTCTCCTTCAGCTTGAGGGAGAGCCTGGACCTTTCAAACTAGGCTTTCCCCCTTCATCTGCCATGCCTTCAAGTCAATCTTCTGTTAGGAAAACCAGGTCAGCCTGAAGATCAGTGGGCCTGCATTGATGATGACTGAGGCTCCAGGATGAAACAGGAGGGACACAGCTTGTGTTTTCTTTGTGTGTGTGCTTCACTGGAGTGTGCTTCACTGGAGTTTTCGTTTCTCATTTTGTTCTAGTTTCTACATACCCATACATATTTAAATATGTATACTACCCAGTGATTGTACACTAGGAGAAATTTTTCTGGAAAAGTGGTTGGTGATAGTGTTGACTTAATAGATTATCTCCAGGAGGTTGGAAACTACAGAGTCAATTTTAGACTAAGACTGAGTAGGCACTGATCTCAGCGAGCACCAGTAATTGCCCCTCTTTCTGAATCTTAGAAATGCAAATCTTTCACATTGGTGAGGCATGGAACCTTCAGTTGGGGTGGCCTAGTGACACCATATTTCTCTGAGTCAGAATTCGCTGGAAGAGTTCAATAGTGATTGTGTGGGAAGGGCAAAAAGACCTCCACTGGAGGAAGTCATGGGGGCCAACTGAAACTAAATGGACATGATATCATTTCCAAATGTTCCATGGATCCTACTCATAGAAAGCCAGAAATATTTCACTGAACCAACCAGCAAATCTTGGAGCTTTCTTGAAACCTTTCTTCCAATAATTTTTGAGAAAAGAAAATATATAATAATGTCAGACAATTACGATTGTGCCCATCAAATTGGTCATTTTAAGCAATTCCAGGCTGGGCTTGGTGACTCCAGCTCTATCTTAGCATGTGAAAACAGCAAATCATAAATGGTTCATTTTTATCACACATTAGATATAATTATATGCATACAGGTTATTTTGACTTTATTGATTGTATTTTTGATAGGGTGCATTGAAAGGGCTTTTTAAATATGAAACTCTTTTTGTAAATGTTTTTGTAAGATTGAAATAAAGTTAGAGAAATGAAGTGTCAGGGTTCTGGCAGTTGCTCCAATTAACAACACTCCAACATTTCGTATACACGTTTTATAGTTGACAGAAGCATTTGGTGGAGACATATACATGAGTTTCACTAGTTGTTGCTGTTTTTTCCTTTCAGTTTGCACTGAAAAAATATTTTAATTCTTTTCAGATGCATTTATGCCCTTTAGTCTGATTATCAGTCTGAATATGACTGAAGTACTTTACTAACTGAGTGAAAATACTAAGCCCATAGATTATAACATCATTGTTGATGACATCCAGCTGACAAATGAAACAGCTTCAAATACTTAGGAAGCCTCATCTTGAGGGAAAGGTCTTTGGACAAAAACATCAACTTCAGAATCAGCAATGTCAACCAAGCACTGGGACGGCTACATACTAGATTGCTCAATCATGTGTTTTCACAAAGCTAAAAGTTTACAAGCTCTGCTTATTCCTTCCCTCCACAGTGGATGTGAGTCCTGGATGCTGTATCAAAGGCACATCAAGCAACTGGAAAAAAAATCGAACATGTGCAGTCTTCGTTCTATCCTTGGCATTTGTTGGCCAGATTGTGTCTCCAACTTGGAGGTCTTGGATCATGCAAAGTCCACCAACATTGACTTCCTAATTTTCAGAGGCCAGATAAGATAGGGACACATCAGTAGAATAGATAACTACCATATGCCTCTCTAGTTGCTCTATACTGCATTTGAGTCTGGGAAGAGACCTCAAGATCAATCATTCAAGTGCTATGAAAACACTGTGAAAGAAACTCTGTGCCACTATACCATTCAGCCTAGGGAACTAGAAGCTGTAGCTGCTGGCAGGACTCACTGGTGAGCCTTGTGTTATGAAGCCTCCACTTGTTTTAAAGAAATGTGTTGATGAAAACTGATAAAAAACCATAAACAGGATCACAGAATAACACACATATATACTACAACAATGGAATTCTGGTGGCCCAATTATTCTGGACTGCTGGACTAGACTGGGATGGCAGAGCCACTTCTGTGTCCACAGATGACATGCACAACAGAGCGTCTTCTTTGAACATGAACAACCATCATATATAATTGCCCTAAACCCACGATGTTCTCTGAGTCACTCCTTACGTCTTATAACTGCCTAAACAACTGCAGACACTTGCATTAAAACAAATATTTCTATTCAATGGAAATGATTTATGAGTAGGTACTGTAAGATTGCAGTGGATGGCTGTTGCACTCTAAGCTTCCTAGTAAAGAAAAATGTTGATCTTCCTGAAGGCAAGAAGGAAGTTCATTTTTATTAAGAAGTCTTTACATACACTTCTGCAAAGCCTTTGATTCAGTGGTACATGACAAACCACTGTTGAAACTAAGCTCTTATGGCATCTCTGGATCCCTGCATAAGTGGATAGCTGCATTCCTGTCAAACAGGCAACAAATAGTCAAAATAGGGAGGGCCCTATCAAATCTGACACCAATTAACAGCAGTGTCCCCAAGGCAGCGTTTTAGGACCCACACTCTTTCTGCTTTACATCAACAACTTATGCAATCATATTAAAAGCAGCTGCGTTCTCTTCACCGACGATGTAAAATTATTTAACACCACTGACAATGCTGCTGCCCTACAAAGTGACATTGACTATGTGTCAGAATGGTCACTTAATTGGCAATTCCAAATTTCAACTAATAAATTTTCTGTCCTACACATTGACAATAAAAATCAGAACACAAAATACAAGTTGGGCAGAAATGATCTCATAGATGACCCTCACTCTGTCAAGGACCTAGGAGTACTCTCCTCAAATGATCTAAACCCCAAAGCTCACTGTAACAGCATTGCCAAAAAGGCATTAAGAGTTGTTAACCTTATTTTGTGATGCTTCTTCTCAGGTAATATTGAATTGCTAACTAGAGCATACAAAACCTTTGCCAGACCAATTCTTGAATACAGCTCATCTGCCTGGAACCCACACTGTATATCGGACATTAACACAATTGAACGGGATCAGAGGTATTTCTCGAGAAGAATACTCCACTTCTCTACTCACAATAGAATTCCCTATGCCTCCAAGCTTGAAATTTTGGGCTTGAACAATCTGAAACTGTGCCACCTAAGGTCCGATCTAAGCATAGTACACAAAATTGTCTGCTACAATATCTTGCCTTATTCAGCTTCAACCACAATAATACAAGGACAAACAATCGATACAAACTCAAGGTAAACTGCTTCAGACTCAATTGCAGAAAATATGACTTCAGCAACAGAGAGGTCAATGCCTGGAATGCTCTACTCAACTCCATTGTTACAGTCTCAAACGCTCACAGCTTCAATCTCAATCTGTCTACCGTGGACCTCATCCCATTCTTAAGCGGTCGTTAAAGGGGGCATGCATAAGCGCACCAGTGTGCCTACCATCCCTGTCTTACTGTTCCCATTTATCTGTCTTTACTTCCTTTGTTCTTGTTTATGTTTATGCTTATACTTGTTATCTTGTACATGTTTGACAAACAAATAAAATAAATAAAAATAAAAAATACTTTGTATGTGACAAAATTTTCCTTTTTTTAAAAAAATCTAGTGATAAAATATTTTTAATATTTTCAACATTTAGCACTCTATTAATAGTTTAAAATCATATTTTCCCGTGAACTTTATTCACCATAGTATTAATGTCAATGTCAGGATTCCGGTGATTGCCCTTATTAAATCATGACCCTTGAGCCAAACTTCAAAAAACTTCAAAGAATTCATTAGGAGTGACATACTGGCATGATCTGTATGAAGCTGATTCTGGCATACATAATTACAGTCACCTGCTTCCCCCCGGGTGTGCCATAAATCAGTTTATCCAATTAAGCATGTACATGGGCCAGGTGTCATCCATCATGTTCTCCAATTATAGTTTTTCGCAAGGCAAAAGCTTCAGTAGCTTAGCTACAATATTTTTAAAGATAAAGTTGGAATGTGCTTCTAAGTTCATTTGCTGGATGCTTCTCTAGTCCCAGTCTCCCCCACTCACTTTCTTATGGCAACTTGGAAACAAGTGTAGGAATGTTTTACAAGTTGACAGTCAAACTAAAAAAAGAACTAACAATGAATGTGTCCATTGCACAAACAGTGAAGTTCCTTGGCATTTATTATATCTCTAGCATATAGAACAGGGGTGGGATTCTATTGGTTCTATCCAGTTCTATAGAACCCCTAGTTAACTTTCTAAGCAGTTCGGAGAACTGGTAGCTAGAAGCAATCTCCTTTCGTTTTTTCCATCCTTATTACATTCTTGGCAGACAGCCTAGACTTCCTGTCTCCGGAGTTTCTGAGGCTTTCTTAAAGGGGAAGGGTTGTTTTAAGATTTTTACACTGCTGTTGGGAGGAAATACTTCCCTGGACAATCAGCACTTTGAAGAAATAATTGAATAATGAAGCAAAGCTTTTGGTGACAGGGAATCAAGATGAGTGATATTCAGCAAAGCTTCTTGGCTAGCTAGAAAGATTGACATTCAAACATGAGTTTACATACCTTTTCTGAGTTTTGATCTAAAACTGGTTTTTGGTGAAGGTTAATTCTGTGCTTGGTGACGTTTAATCCCGTGTTTATTGATGGGATAATTTTCCTTATTCAGCTTCAACAAGCAATAGCTACTGTTGTGATTTAATAATTTGTATTGTGTTTGAATTTTTTTCTTGCCTCATGGTTTCTTTTTCTATCTGGGAAGGGAGTCTTCCTCACTGCTTTAGTATTATCTGGCACTGTCTTTTGGGGGGATACTTCCAAGAGGCAGGATGCAAGCTTGGCATTGATTTTTTTTTTACTGCCTTTCTGGGGGGCATGTGACCTTTCCTTAAATCTGGATGATTTCCTTAGGATATCTTGTGAGGTGAATGAGACCAGCTGGTATTTTTAAGTGGTGCAAATGGATCTAAGGATTGTTTTTTCTGGGTGTGTTTTTTCTGGAGAGCTTAAATGACCTCTCTGCTAAAGGGTTTCACTTTATGAGCAAGAGATGGCTGCTTGATAGTTATCACTGCATTTTAACTATTTTAATTCCTCAAGGTGCTCTGGCACCCTGCCTGATTTGTAACTCAGGCTTGTAGGTATTTTTAATCTAATGATTGGTATTTAGGGCAGCTTTTTGCAAGCAAAGAAGCTTTTTGTATTTTTGTACAGGTAATCCTTGACTTACAACAGTTCATTTAGTGATCATTCAAAGATCCAATGGCACTGAAAAAGTGACATGACCATTTTTCACACGTATGCATCCCCATTGCCATGAGAGGCCAGGTGAGGAGGAGCACCCCTTGACATGAGTGATGTCGAGTTGGCCACGCCCACCCTGTCACATGACCAAGCCACACCCACCAACTAAGCCATGCCCACAGAACTGGTTATTAAGAAAACCGAATTCCACCCCTGATATAGAAAGGAACCACCAACCAGCATTCAAAAGTATATTTCTTAACAATATGAGCAGATAGACTTTAGAATCAAATGCTGAGGGAGGTGGGGAAAAATTCATTTAAGAAAAACAATTCTCTCCAAGTTCTAAAAGAATCTTAATGGCGAATGTGAGGCATTTTTGTTGTTTTAAAACAGTAAGCATTGTAAAAATATGCATTAAACTTAAACCCTTCCCTTCCCTTCTCTTCTCTTCTCTTTTCTTCTCCTCTCCTCTTTCCCTTCTTTCCCCTTCCCTTCCTTTCCTTTCCTTTCTCTTCCCTTCCCTTCCCTTCCCTTCCCTCCCCTCCCCTCTCCTCTATTCTATTCATATAACAGCTTTGATAGAAATACACTATTGACAGAACAGGGAGAGATTTTTCTGTAACCTTTTCAATAATATAATAATTAGGAAAAACCCTCAGCTATTTCTGTCCTGGAACTCAAAGAAAAGAACTTTTAAGTACTCATTGCAAAATGTATTTTATTTTATTTATTTATTTATTTGATTTGTCAATTGCTTACAAGATAATAGGTATAAGTATATACATAGTTATGAATACATGAAATGGGAACATATAAGAAAAATAAAAGAAACAATAGGACAGGGACGGTAGGCACGTTGGTGCACTTATGCACGCCCCCTACAGACCTCTTAGGAAAGGGGTGAGGTCAATAGTAGACAGTCTAAGGTTAAAGTTTTTGGGGTTTGGGGAAGAAACTATAGAGTCAGGTAGAGTATTCCAGACATTGACCACTCTGTTGCTGAAGTCATATTTCCTGCAATCAAATTTGGTGCGGTTAACCTTGAGTTTGTATCTATTGTATGCTCTTGTGTTGTTATGGTTGAAGCTGAAGTATTCATTGACAGGTAGGACATTGCAATGTATGATTTTATATACCATACTTAGATCAGACCGAAGACGGCATAATTCAAGGTTTTCTAGGTCTAGAATTTCAAGTCTGGTGGCATAAGGTATTCTACAACGAGTAGAGGAGTGAAGAACTCTTCTTGTGAAATATTTCTGGACTTTCTCAACTGTGCTAATATCAGATACATAATGTGGGTTCCAGACTGATGAGCTGTATTCGAATATTGGTCTAGCAAATGTTTTGTATGCTCTAGTTAGTAGTGTGATATTACCAGAGAAAAAGCTACGTAGGATTAGGTTAACAACTCTTAATGCCTTTTTGGCTATGTAGTTACAGTGGGCTCTAGCACTTAGATCATTAGAGATGAGTATTCCAAGGTCCTTTACAGAGCTTGGATCATCAACAAGATCTTGACTATTCAGCTTGTATTTTATTTTCTGATTTTTTTTGCCAATATGTAAGACAGAGCATTTATTTGTTGAGATTTGAAGTTGCCATTTGTTTGACCATTCTGATACATAGTCAAGATCTTTTTGAAGGGTAGCAGTATTGTCTGTGGTATTGAACAGCTTTACATCATCAGCGAAAAGAATGCAGTTGCTCTTAATATGATCATAGAGGTCATTTATGTAGAGTATGAAGAGAGTTGGTTCTAGAACACTGCCTTGGGGGACACCACTATTGACAGGTACAGAATTTGATAGGACACTCCCAATTTTGACCATTTGTTGTCTGTTTGACAGGGATGCTTCTATCCAGTTATGCAGTTGTCCAGACATACCATAAGATTTTAGTTTTAGGAGTAGTTTGTCATGTACCACTGAATCAAAGGCTTTACAGAAGTCTATGCAGATTGCGTCTATTGCTTTGCCCTGATTGAGTTGTGTAGTCCATATGTTTTTGCAGTGTAAGAGTTGCAGATTACAGGATAGTTTTTTCCTGAAACCAAATTGTTTATTGGAGAGTAGGTTGTTTGTCTCTAAGTGGAGGATAATGGATTGGTTAATAATTGATTCCATGACTTTACAGGTGACGCAGCATAAGGAGATTGGTCTGTAATTTTCAACTAGGCTGTGGTCTCCCTTTTTTGAAGATGGGGATGACTGTGGCTTGTGACCATAGTTATGGCAAGGAGCTGGTCCTGAAAGGTTTTTCAAAGATTATGCTTAGAGGTTCGGCTATGGCAGTGGATAGCTTTTTTAAGAAGTAGGCACATATTCCATCCGGTCCAATAGATAGAGATGGTTTTAGATTGGTAGTGCTTTTTCAACATTGTCTTCTGTAAAATCAATATGTATTAGATCATTGTAGTTGTCTGTGGTTCAGCTAGGAAATACTGGGCATGATCCATTGCTGTTTACAAATACTGAGCCAAAGAATGTGTTAAAGAGGTTGGCTTTAATGGTGTCATTGTTGCAGTCTTTACTATTAGGTCCTATCAGGGGTGGGATGGACCTTGAGTCTTTTAGTTTGTTATTTACAAAATTGTAAAAAGCGCATGTGGAATTGGTGTGTAGAAGGTTTTCCTCTTGTTTAATGTGATAATTGGTGCATTCAGTCTTTATCTGGTGGCATAAATTTTTGTATTGGCTTTTGAAATTGGCAACATGACCAGATTTGTTTTTCAGCCAGAGTTATCTCTTTTTGGATTGAAGTTTCCTTATTGTTATGGGTAATCTGTTTTTCTGTTTTGTTTTGGGAGTTGTTGTTGGTACATATAGTTTGATGACTCTTTTGACTTCAAGTAAAAATATGTTGTAATGGTCTTCAACAGTATTGCATCCAGTGAATAGAGATTGCCAATCAAGGGATGAGAGATCATAGTCTATAAGATCATAGTTGCCTTTTTTGAAGTTATAATTGGGGATTACGTCATTCAGATGATTTTTGTGTGGGCGTATGTTGAGACAAAAGTCAATCATATTGTGGTCACTGCTGGAAAAGGGTTCTTTAGTTTGTATTCCGTAAATTAAATTCAAACTATTGCAGAAGATGAGATCGAGGCAGTTGTTTAGTCTAGTGTTGTTGGTTACTAGTTGTTCCAGTCCCAGATTTGTAACAGCATTGTAGAAGGTTGCATGTATGGGTTCAGTTGTACATTCGTTTAGACTCACAGATGATGGTCTCAGGAAGAGCAAGCTCCTGGGTAACTTGGATGTTTTTTAGATATAAGGACTTTTTATAGAAGATAGCAACACCACTTCCTCTACGAATTTCACGATCTGATCGGTAAACATGATAGTCTCTTACTGTGGTAATGGAGTCAGGGAGAGATGCGTTGAGCCATGTTTCACAGACAAATATGATGTTGAATTTAGCCATATTTAGTAAGATATTCAGCCATATTTAGTAAGATATTCAGGTATTTTATTCGCAAGGCTTCTTGCATTGAGTAGCTTGCATTTAAGGCCAGCAGTAGTTGGAATTGAGGTAGTTAGGGGCATGCGTGCCTAGTCTTGGGTGATGGTGGATTGGTTGAGGTAGGGTTGTGGTTGAAGGTTAAAGCTGAGTTGCGGGTTGTGTGCAGTTCTCTTTGAAGCCTTTCATTTTTTTTCTTTGGGTACATATTGACACCTGATTGTTGGGTGATATCTGTACTACAATCTTTACACTGCTGATCTGTGTTATTTATTTGGAAACCATCATTGGGCAATGGACTTACTTCCAAGCTAGGTTATCTATCACTAAAAAAATAAACTCTCTGTATTCTATGATAAATGTTACCTTAATATATTCTTTCTTTTTTTTTCACATGAATACTGTATAGTTCTCTGGTTTTGTTAGGAAGAAGAATGTGAGTTGATTATGTTAAACTAGACAGGGTAGAATTAAAAGTACATGCCAATGTATTGTTTAGAAAATGGTTACACAATACAGTATATATTATTTTAATGGGTGAAATTGCAAGATAAATTGCTAATATGTTTGGAAGGTGTTTGCTTGATAACCAAAAGCTAGACTGTACCAGAAAGGATGCATTCTCACTGAAATAATGAATTGACATACAGTGCTTTTGTTTTCTTTACCAGTGTACTTTATAATAATTTGTTCATTTATATGGAAGCAGATAATATTTAGGCAGTCACACCACTTAGAGAAAGATAAAGGTTCTCCTTCCATCACTCACATACTGTAAGTCATGCACCCTGGACAGACCACCTGCAAGCTTCACTGAAGCTAATAAGTGTTGGGTCTCCCATCTCAGTGGGCAAAATGAGAGACTCACTGCTGAAGGTTTTCTTGTGATTATGGCATGTTGGGTTGGAAAGATGCCTGAGGAGACTCTGGACTTACAGCATCATAACAGGAGAAGGAGAGTTTTTTTAAAAAAAGTCTATCTCCCTCTCCCCTTCCCACCAGTCATCTTTGGGTGTAATGATAAACATATCATAACATTCTGCTACATGAGTTTTGCTGGGCTCATGTATTGCAGTACAAATTATCCTAATGGTAACCAATATAAAGGAAGCATAATCTTTAAGTAGGAAAAAGTAGTTAACCACACTTCAAAGATAAAGTGATGACATTGGCTAGAATTTTAATTTATTAGGTGACAGGTTGCTTTTTTGTTATCTTCCTTTTTGGCCATACATTTTTCCAGACCAAGTTTCAAGTGTGGCCTGATCATCCATTTTTTTTCTTTAGTGCCACCTAAACCTTGTGCAGAGTTGCCGAGTTCCTGCTTTCATGAATGTTCCCCTAGGCTTCTTCCAGGCACACCTGCTACAGAATTTGAAAGGAAATGCTGCAACCAGGGATGGTCTTTTGAGATCCACACAGGGGTAGGATTCTACTGGTTTAGACTGATTCTATAGGACGGGTTGTTACGATTCTGCCCTGTTCAGAGAACCGGCAAATCATGCCCCTGGCTGGCCCCACCCCTTTCTGCCCACCCCTCCCCTCCCCTCCACACCCAGTCAGTCCTTATCATGCATGAGTGACATCGTGTGCATGTGTAACTTCACTGACTGCATTCTCCCCCACTCACCCCATTTTGCCCAATCACTCCTTAAGGTATTTCATTTTTTCCCCTCCCGATGATCAGTTGTTCCAATGATCAGCTGTGCCGGGATCCCCCTCGCTGTCTTAGTGCTTCACCCAGGAGGCTTCCCTGAGGCCCAGGAGGCAAAAAGGAGCATGGGGGTATGTGCTGCGCCCCCCCCCCCTGCACTCCATTTTTGCCTCCTGGGCCTCAGGAAAGCCTTCTGGGAGCAAAAACGGCCTCCCAGGAGGCTTCCCTGTGGCCCAGGAGGCAAAAAAAAGAGGGCCCGGGGGCCCAGCAGCGCCCTTCCTCATGTCCCATTTTGGTGCTCCTGAGGCTCCAGGGAGGCTTCCTAGGCCCAGTGGGGAAGCAGGCAGGGAAGAAAGAAAGGAAGATGAGAAAGAAGGAAGGAGAAAGAAAGCGTTTTTTTTGTGGGGAGGCATCAAAAGAGGCAGCATTCCTTGGCTGGGAAGCAGGCAAAGGCAGAAAGGGAAAGTCAATTTCAGACCCTGCAAACCAAGCACAGTTCCTACCACTCGCTGGAAAGGAAGGAAGGAAGGAAGAAAAAGGGAAGCCCAAAGCTTAAATCCCCAGGACTGACGTTGACTGGCTGCCATTTGATCTCTCCCACTCTAGCTTCCCTGCTCAATTGCTAGCCTTCTTTAGTTCAGAAGCAGCCACTTGGGAGAGGAGGAGGTGGTTTCTCCCGGAATGTTTAAAGTTGTGAGGTTTTTCTTCCTACTTGCTTCACAGTGCAGCTCTCCAGCTCTGAGGGCGCCGTTTCTGGGCTGGGAGCTTTTTCCTTTCGATTTGGAAGAAAAGGAGGTGGGAGTGAAGGAGGCAGTGACTGGGGCTTGTAAGGATCCCTTCTCTGACTTTGGATTCGTCTCCTCTGTGTATGTTTACTAAGGTTGCTAAAGTGAAGATTTTGCTAAGGATCTTTCCCACTCTGGCTTCCCTGCTCAATTGCTAACCTTCTTTAGTTCAGCAGCAGACACATGGGAGAGGAGGAGGCTGGGGGAGTGTTTTTGTTTTTGTTGTTTCATTGTCTGTGTTCCGGGACCTAAATTAATTAGCTGTGTAATTACAAGAGTAAGCCTATTTAATTTAAAAGCTTTTCTTTTCTTTCTCTGTCATCCCTCCAATTCTAAATGAAACTTGAGCAAAACTTGTCCTTAGTTATCAGGGAGTCACTTTCTGGTCAGTCCTCCTGATTTGGCCTCTTTTAGATGTAATCAGCATTAAGGTGTTGCTTGTAACATTTACTTTATATATAATATTTACCTTTCAAAGCAGATTGGGGTGTGTGAAATCTGTGGGGTTTGTGTTTGCCTACAAACAATCTCAATGGGGTTTATATAATTTGAAATCTGATTGTTTTAAATAAAGTAAGAAATGCAAATTAATATTGCTGAAAGTAGTAACAAAAGGTCATTCCATGAGTTAAATGCACAGAAATCAATTTACAATACCTAAGATATATGATGCATTCAGAGAAATGCAATGCTAATGGATTTTAGAGTGGTTCTCTTTTAATTGGTACAGTTCTCAGACTGGTTTATTGTGTGGTCTTCTGAAATATATGACCAGGAGTTATTTTGAAGGAAATCCTGTTTGTTTTAATCCTTCTTTAATGGCCTATATTTTAAGGAGCCTGAAGTTGCTGTTGTACTAAAGTTAGGCAAGTGGCAAGAAAGTTTGTGCTCTTTTCCCCTTGGGGTGAGTCTTATTAAATAGATGCCTTGGATTCAGCAAGTACAGCTTAGGAAGGACAAAAGCAAAATGTACTGCTAAACTGGCCATGTCCACCCAGTCATACGACAACTTAGCCACACCCACTTAGCCACACCCACCCAGTCATATGACCAACAAGCCACGCCTACCTAGTCACATGACCAACAAACCACACCCACCCAGTCACATTACCAACAAGTCATGCCACCAAGCCATGTCCACCGAGCCATGCCCACAGAACCAGTTGTTAAAAAATTTGAATCCCACCCCTGGATCCACAGGTATAAATATTTAATGCTCATCTCAGTTTGATAATTAAACAAGTGATATCTGGTCCACAAGATTTATCTACTTTAATGCATATTTAAACATTATGTTTCAAATTCTATTCAAAAACAACTTATTCCATAATATAATTC